>NC_056729.1:1568298798-1568353798 GCF_019279795.1 Protopterus annectens
CAAATACATATTAACTAATACAAAGCGTGAGCAATATTGCCTATAGTGGAAAAATATTGTGCAGATATATTTTAACAAATTCACACAGTTAAAGTCAAAAGTCAAAAGCTATTTACAATATTTACAGAGTGTGAGAGATCATATGGGAATTAGCTATAGAAGGTTATACCTAGCTATAAGGTGCTTAGGATCACAGGAGGATACCCTGTCAGGGGCTTCTGCTAGAGAGTTCTAGGTAGGGAAAATGCAATTACATTTCCATTTGGAGGATAGGTAGGTGTAAAGCTGAGTTTTGAAGCTGTTTGTGTTTGACAGTGTCCTTAGTGTGAAAGGGAGAGAGTTCCACTTCTTACCTAAGGAGAAGGAGAGGAGAAGTTGTCCAGCAGGACGTTTAGGTTTGTGGACAGTAATTAAGTTTTGGTGTTCAGATCTGAGAGTTCTATTTGGGGTGTATGGGGGAAGGATGCTAGTCAGAGCGGGGCATTTGATTGGACTAAATATTAGTCCATGTGCTGCAGTGATTTGGATGAAGTCCAGGTAATTTGTGAAGTCTAACCAGTTGAGGTTTTGGAGGATAACACAGTGATGAGTGGAATGCTTGGCTTTGGTGGCAAATTTAGAAATTTTGTTCCTGTGTTGTCCATATCCTTATTTGGATAAGAGGAAGCTTCTTTGTTCACCAGTGGGAGTGGGGAGCACTGAGCAGCCTATTTGTCCCTAAAGGAGTGGTTCCAGCCCAGCAACTTGTAGTTTATTGGCCGTTTTGGGCCATTTCCTTGCTCTTTTCAACCCCCTGCTATAAAGCCCACTTTAGCGCACTTTTGTGCTTGTATACGACTCAGCACAGCTGCTCGTGGTGTCCTGCAGAGTTCTACAAGCAGCAGAGAGTGAAAGAGTGACTTTCCTTTGATTTATAAGTATTTTTCTGGCTTTCTTTTTTGACTGCTGTATTTCGACTGTATTTCGCCTAAAAGCATTTTCATATTACTAAACTAGCTCTGCAAGTTGATCTACTGTATTTGTGTTTGCTTCTGAACTGTTTGCACTTTAAAAAGTTTGTTTTTTGCTTAATTTAACTGTTAGGCTAACACACTTAAGTGCTCTAGCCGATTTAAAGCATTTACTGTTTGTTACTGTATCTTTTTGTCTGTTTGAAACAAAAGAACAAAAAAAAAACAAAAAAATATCCTTGTTTTCCCTCCTTTACTGAACTAGAATAGTCCAGTTTTCAGATTTTGCTGATCCCTGGGCTGTGTCATAGTTCCTGTGCTGTCCATATCCTTATTTGGATAAGAGGAAGTTTCTTTGTTCACCAGTGGGAGTGGGGAGCACTGAGAAGCCCATTTTTCCCTAAAGGAGTGGTTCCAGCCCAGCAACTTGTAGTTTATTGGCCATTTTGGGCCATTTCCTAGCTCTTTTCAACCCCCTGCTATAAAGCCCACTTTAGCCCGCTTTTGCGTGCTTTTGTGTGAATTTGCGTGAAGTTGCTCATAGAGCAGCATTGGGCAGCGCCAGTTAATCAAGTTGAAACTATTTCTGGCTCCGCAAAGTCTGCTCTTCAATTTTTCCCTTAGAACTGCTCTACTTGCAATCTAAACACTCTATTCTCTATCTGAAAAGCCCAGCACTTGCTCCTAAAGCATTTTTATACAGGTAAAGCACTCTTAAACAAAAAGAAAGTACTTCATTCACCTAAATCCCCTTGAGTACCCATTTCCCTACAGGTCCTTTCTGACTCAGTTACACAGCAATCCTTTATACTATTCTAGTATGTCGAAGGGTCAGTTGCTGGCGTCCTCTCCTGTTCAGCTGGTGAATCTGGGAATCTTGCGGCAATGTTACAATTGCCTCATGTACACAGACAACCCTCTCCTCCTCCCAACAAATACAAATATATGTGAGAGATGCAACTATATAGCCAAACTGGAGGCTGAGCTCTCACAACTCAGTACTGGCAAAACCAGTCAGGAGGAGAAGGTAACCACGCACACCACAAACCCAGTCTCACATAGACCTATCACAACTGCAAACCAAACACATAAACACACAAAAACATACTCGGAGGCTCTGATTAAAAATCTACCCAAACAACAGAGGCCTCCAAAGCAGACACCCAAGCGACCACTACCTCAAGACATAGCACATGCAACACATAGTTCACAAAGTCAGTGTGCTAAACAGTCACAGCCCTTAAAGCCAAACAACATGCCAGATACACTTGTAATAGGTGACTCCATAATCAGACACACTGACGTCCCACTCACCAGACTGAACAAGGAAAAGGTTACAGTAAGCTGCCTGTCGGGTGCTAGAATCCGCCACATAACACAAGCACTCAGGTCACTCCAAAGCAAGTACAAATATGACTCAGTCATTGTCCATGCCGGTGTGAATGACCTGAGACTTACCTCCCTGGACTACATGAAAAGAGACATAAAGGAGCTCTCTGATTATGTAGCCCAGGCTGGTATGACCCTGACCCTGAGCAGCATCCTACCCTCACCAAGAATGATGCCACAGTACAAAGACAAAATTATCAGCTTTAACAATTGGCTTAATTACTGGTGTCATTCTAAGGGGAACCAATGTCTGTCTGCTTGGGATGCCATGCTTGACAAGCCACGCTGCTTTGCTAGAGATGGCTTGCACCTGTCACCCCTTGGCTTCCGGATATTGGCCAAGGCTCTTGCCACCCCCATAGTGCCTTTTTTAGGCAAGGCTCAAAAGACAAACCCACCTCCCTAGAAAACACAAGTGAAAAAAAACTAAGGGTAATGCTGCTCAATGCCAGAAGTCTAAACCTCAAGATGCACACTCTTGAAGCCCTCCTCAGTATGGAGAACATTGATGTCTGTGCAGTGACTGAAACCTGGTTCAAGGCTCCTGAGAGCACGCCAGCACTACCAGGTTTTACCTCATATCATGCTTTCCGGCCCCAAAACTTGGACCGAACCACAAAAGGAGGGGGAGAATCCATATTCATCAAAGATACCCACACCTCCAGGTTAGTGGAAATGCACGAAGCATCGGAGACCATCCAGGTGCAACTAACCATAGGCAAAGCTTCCCTACAGTTTGTAGCATGCTACAGACCACCCTCTCAAGCTCAGGAACCCCACTCAGCCTTCCTGAAGACACTGGAGAGTATGAATGTCTCTCCAAATACCATCATATTGGGAGACTTCAACTACCCAAACATAGACTGGGAACATTACTCAAGCCCCAACACACTAGCCCAAAGGTTCCTAGAATTCATAAACTCAAATGTGATGGAACAACTAGTCACCACTCCCACAAGAGGAGATAATATACTAGACCTGATCATCACAAACATGGGGACAAAATGCTCCACACTGGAAGTATACCCCTCATTGGTGAGATCAGACCATAAATTAATCTCACTGGAAATCCACATCCCGCCCCCACTCCCTGCACAAAAGACCACAGTGAAGAACTTCTCAAAAGCCGACTTCACACTTCTTAAGACTGAAGTGGGATCCTTCAAGGCCCCTGGGCCAGTGGAAACCACAACCCACACCGCTGAATCCTTTATAAATGCCTTCTACAGGCACCTTCAAGAATGCCTGGATCATGCAATCCCTAATAAAACCAAGACCCATTCTCCCAAAGGCAGGCGCCCTGTCTGGTGGACCCCAGCCATTAACAAACTTTACAACAGGAGGAGGAAGCTACTACATGACAGAGCAAAATCCCTAAAAGGGAAGGCATCTCTGATCAGTACTAGCAAAAAACTACGATCACTCATAAAATCATCCAAGGCCAACTTTGAGAGAAAAATCACAAAAGACACAAAAGACAATCACAAGGCCTTCTTTAGCTATGTTAGAAACCTGGGTGGAAACTACCAGATATGCTCAGAGTTAGTCCAAAATGACACAAAATACACTGAACCCACAGACATTGCCAACATTCTGGCAGACAGGTTCAGTGCAAAGTTCTCCGCCCCCTCCCCCCAAAAGGAAAAATATCTATCCCAGCAGAGTGTAGCCTCCTAACATCTCAGATGCCCAGGTGAGAGCTGCCCTCTCCAAAGCTAAAAACACAGCATCAATGGGACCGGACGGTGTCCCGGGCTGCGTGCTACATGAACTCCAAGAGGAACTAAACCCGCACATAAGGCTGCTGTTTAATCTTAGCCTTACTACAGGATACGTACCCAAAGAGTGGCGTACAGCAACAATGGTCCCACTCCACAAAGGCGGTGCTTCTATGGACCCTGGAAATTACCGCCCCATAAGCTTGACAAACCTGGTCTGCAAAGCTATGGAAAGGATCATTATGGAACTCATAAACAAAGACATTGGGGACCTACAGACATTGGATCCTACCCAATTTGGCTTTGTCAAGGGCAGATCCTGCCTTTTGAACTTGGTCAACTTTTTTGAAACAGTCACTAAGGCCATTGATGAGGGTAAGGCAGTTCACACAGCCTACCTTGACCTTGCAAAAGCCTTCGACACAATACCCCACCCGGGCATCATAGACAAACTCACCAGCTTAAATGTAAACCCATATGTCACAAGATGGGTTGCAAACTGGCTCAAGGACAGAACCCACAAGGTCAGAATTGCTGGAGCCATGTCAGACTCTAAGCCAGTCACAAGCGGTGTCCCACAGGGCTCAGTCCTGGGACCCCTCTTGTTCAGCATTTATTTTTCCGAGGTGCAAGCAAACATAGGAGGATTGTGGCTGACAAAGTTCACAGATGACTGCAAACTGGGCACCATAATTGATACTCCAGCGGACACAAGCATCCTTCAGAGAGGCCTCATAGAATCAGATAATTGGTGCCGGAGCCATGGCCTTAAACTGAACGCCAAAAAATGTATAGTCATACCCTTTCGGAAAAACAAGGTACCCACAAATTACCACATAGGTGGTAATCCATTAAGTATGGAAGAGGTAATCAGGGACCTAGGGACCCAAGTTGACAGTAACCTCTCATTTGACACTCACATTGCCAAGGTGGTTAGGAAGACCTTCTATATTGCCCACCTTATCATGAAGGGATTCACATCTAGATCAAGAGAGGTCATTGTGCCCCTGTACTCTTCTCTTATCAGGCCCATGATTGAGTACAATGCCCCATTTGGGATGTATCTTACCCGACACCTGCAGCAGTTGGAAAGACCCCAAAAGTTCCTCACCAAGAGGATAAAGAGTCTCAAACATATGTCATATGCTGCCCCGCTGAAGAAACTCCAGCTCTATTCAGTCACATACCGCCTACTCACAGGTGATCTATGCCTGATGTACAAGGCCATGTCCAATCCGGAATTAATGGATATGCTCCACCTCAGAAAATCCAAATCCATCAGAGCCATGAGAGCAAGAGATTTGAACCTCAACACAGAAATAAATAGGACGTGCTGGAGGGACAGATTCATAACCCAGAGGCTCCCTACACTCTGGAACAGAATCCCAGTCCATGTTAGGCAGAGCCCCTCACTAACTCTCTTCAAGAGAAATCTTGACGAGTGGATGGGAGATCGTAGGTTTACCCCGGGGGTCATCTCTGTGTCACTACTAGACAGAGGCACAGTAAACTAAACCCTAAATGGGTGTAGTATTCTCATCCCAAAGGGTGGCGAAAGCCACACACACTCTGGCTAGGCTTATAAATGCCCTAGGGCAGATAGCCTAGTACGAACCTATGAACCTATGAACCTATGAACAGCTTTCAAGTTTGGAAGTGACGGAAGAGCATAGGTTAGTTAGTAGTGGGGCGCTATACAGAAGTGGGGGAAGGAGGTAAGAGGAGGCCAGAGTATGCCTGGTAGAAGTAGAGAGGAAGTGGTTGTTCCTGTATAGCATACCTAGTTTTTGGTGAGTTTTCTTAATATTTTGCTGAATATGGATGTCGAACTTGAGGTGTTTGTCTATAGTTACACCGAGTCATTTGGCAAAGGGAACAACTTAGAATCGAGAGTTGCTTTGGCTAAGGACTTCGAAGGAATTTTTATCAAAAGAGAAAGATTTTGAGGGTGTGAATAGTAGTATTTTAGATTTGTTAGTATTGAGCGAAAGGTGATTTTGGCACATCCAGAGCTCAGTAGTTGAGAAGGCAGTCTGAGTTTTAGATAGGAGCTCAGGGAGGTTAGAGGCAGAGCAGACAAGTGTAGAGTTATTTGCATATTGGATGACGTTGGCATTAGGAATAGCAGAGTGAAAGTTATTGATAAAGATATTAAACAGCATTGGTCCGAGGATGGACCCCTGTGGTACTTCGGTAGGGGTGGGTAAGAAATGTGAGGTGCCTTTTTTCCATTTCACAGCCTGAAATCTAGCTGACAGATAGCTTGAGAACCAGGAAATAGTGTTTTGGGAGAGATTTAGGTTTGAGAGGTGACTTACATGGGAAACGATATCAAATGCTTTAGAGAGATCTAAGAGCACTGTGGATACTAAGTTCCCAGAATCCCAGGCTTGATTGACAGTTTCTAAGAATGAGAGTAGAGCTGTTATGGTGCTATGTCCTGGTCGGAAGCCATGTTGGGTAGGGGTATGAAGTTGTTTTTTAGTCAGAAAAGGCATAAGTTGGAGGTGGATGCAATTTTCTAGGATTTTGGAGCTTGGAGAGAGAAGAACTACAGGGTGGAAGTTTGAAATGTTAGTGTTTTTGCCTCCCTTGTGGAGAGGAAGAATAAAGGCAGAACACCAGAGTTTAGGGACATAGGATTCCTTTCTGGATCTATTAACTTGGATATTAATTGGGAGAGCTATACCATCGGCAACAGACTTGAGAAAGGAAGAGGGGGTGTTGTCAGGTGCATTGAAGCAGGGTTTAAGTTTGGATAGAAGTCTCTCTATGTAGTTAGTGGAGACAGGTTTAAGCTCAAACATAGGTGGGAAATTATTTGGGGACTTAGATGAGGTGGAATGTAGGAGAGATGGGTCGTTGTTGGGAAAAGTTTTTGTTAGGTTGGATATTGACTCTATAAAGAAAGAGTTGAATAGTGAGGCTAATTCGAGGTCAGATTTACTTCGGTCAGGCAGGGGTTATTTTTGGAGCCTGGGCTGAGGAGTGAGTTTATGGAGTTCCAAAAAAGCCTAGGGTTTTGGGGATGGTTGGGCTGGAGTTTAGTGTAGTGATTTTTTTGTCTTTGAAGATTTGTTTTTTCACAAAGTTACAGAGCTGTGTATATTGGAGAAGGGTTTCAGGAAGTTTATTCTTTTGGTAAAGCTTCCAGGATTTGTCTCTTTGATGTATAATTTGCTTTGTTTCTTTGGTTAGCCAAGGGACAGTTATAGTTTTTATTCTTTTTTTTCTTGGTGGAGCTAGGGAATTTAGAGTGTCTAGGAAAGTAGAATTAAAGTGGTCTATGGCTTTATCGAGTGAAAGGGTTTTTAGAATATTCCAATTAATTTGTTTGAGTTAGAGAAGGTTTTGGGGTCAAATTTACTAAGCTTGCGGGTTTGAATATATTAATTTTGGTGCAGATGGGTGGTGGTTGCACGGTAAATGAAAGCTGGGAGGTGATCACTAATAGAGTCAGGGATGGTGCCAGAGTTGGTAATTTTATTTGGATGGGTGACTAAGATCCAGTCAAGAGTGGATCCTGGGAGATTTGTTTTATTGAGTCTGGTGATGGAGTGGGTTACTTGAGTAAAGTTAAAGAGGTTAATGGACAGGGAGGGTATGGGACTGTTGATTTTATTCCAGTCAATGTTTACATCACTTAGTATGTAAGTTTCAAGGTTAATTTCAGATGAGGCTCATTGGAGTATGTCTTCAAGGGGTGAGATGTTATTTCTGGGTGTGATATAAAGGGAGATGATATAGAGGCTTTTGTGATTATTCATTTTTAATAGACCGACTGTTAGTTCTGCATTTGCAAATTTAGGAATGGGGTTTGGTAGGGGAATTAAGGTAAATAGATTGGAATAGATTAATGAAACGTGTCCACCTTTTTTCTTTGGGCAATCACATCTAAGAGTGTGAAATCCAGAAGGTAGGATTTCAGAGTCAGAGATGTGAGGTTTGAGACAAGTTTCGGAGATGGCTACAATGTCAGTTTGGTTATGACTTAGCCATGCTTGAAATTCATGTGATTTGTTGTTGAGACTCTGGACATCGAGTGGGAAAGATTTAAGAGTATTGTAGTGGACGAAAGGTTAGAGGAAGGGGGAGGATAATTGCTATTTGTGAGTGGGTTAGATCTGGGGTTGGGGTGAATGTCTCCAGCTAAGATGAGGTTATTGAAGGAAGTTATTTTAGTGTGTTTGTGTTTGGATTTAGGGTATTCTGGATTCTAAATTAGCCTGATGAGGATTTATGAGTTTAAGTGATACAACTTGGTTAGGCGAAGAAATAGTTACAAGTATTGACAACACTGATTTTCTAGTGTGGAGGTCTGGTGGTAGCCTATTCCTCACCACTTATTTCCTCATCCCTAGTTAAATCTGAGCACAAGTCAGTAACTTTCTGTGTACACCACCAAATGACACCATCTTTAAGAGCTTCTCCTGGGCAAACCTACATCAGCTCGCAGAAGACCTGTGCAAAATTCCAAGCAATCACATGCAAATAGACCAATCTGACACGTTGTCACATTCACCTCCATAGAAAAGCCTACCCTGGTCTGCCCTAAATATAACAGTAAAAACCTCTCTGAACTCCCATATTAATGCTGCCATGTTAAATATCTATGAAGATCCTGTGGAACATAACAAAGATGCTAAACGGATAGAAGAAGTAAAGGAAAGAGTAAGAATTTCAAAGGTACAGGATATGACACGGGATGAAGTAACAGCCTGAGAGATTGAAACAAAGTTAAGAAAAACTCCTAATTTGAAAACCCCAGATGCAGTACCTAACTTCTGGCTAAAACTATTAGCCATGAATAAGAACTACTTGTATGCTCACTCCAAGCAGACATGAACCTAGCTAGCCTAGTTAACAATAGGAAAAACAATGCTCCTACTTAAGAGTGAACCTGCAATTTATCCTAAAAATTATAGACCAATAACTTGTCTTCTGATGATTTATAAACTATACACTGGAATTGATGTCAACAGAGTTTATGGGCCCCCCTTGAAACTGATTACAATCATAGATTTGCAGTTGTGGGACTGCATGCATATCTGCTGACCTCACAAGACCCAAACATAGTGAAAGTATGGAAATATGAGGAGAATAAATCTAAGATGGCTTCCCTTTTTAGTCTAGCAGAAGTATATCGGCGTCAAGTAGGAATGGAAATCAAACCAGAAGTAGATAAAACTCAGGCAGCAACTGAATGTGCCAAAAAAACAAAAGAAAGAATATAAGGTGAAGGATTAGATGAGAAGGCAAGAAATGTGGAAAATGCATAAATATAGCTGCAAGTATAGAATACTCCTGGAAGAACCTCATGTTGATCAGGCTCTAACAGGAATGGTTAAACAGAGGTGAATTCAAACCAAAAGATGAAAGGTTAATATTGGTGGCCCAAGATAGTGGGCTACATACACAGTGGTTTACAAAGTCCATTGAACATGTGGGAGAAACAGAGAAATGTCGGTTTTGTAAAAAAGAATTGGAACCAGTCGCACACCTTTTTGCTGATTGTGATATACTAATGGCAGAAAGACTGTATACTGAAAGGCATAATAATGTGGCAAGATTGTTGCACTAGGGATTGTGCAAACATTATAATATTGAAGTAGCTGAAAAAACACTGGAAACATGAGCCACAAAGCATCATAGAAAATGATGAAGTCTAGGTCACATGACATCACCCATTACCAATAGTTTAAAAGACAGATGCAAGAAAACCAGACATAGTGGTCCATGAAAAGAAGACAAAAGTAGCACTGATCATTGAAATTACTGCACCCAGTGACTACAGTGTCCTGCATACAGAGAGCGACACAAAGTCATAAAACATCAGAGTTTGCAGGCAGAAACGAGAGTAGTAGTAGGAGCAATGGGTCTTATAAAAGAGAATCTACAATCATATTTAGATATGCTACCAAAACATGTAACTCCATATGAATTTAAAAAATAAGTCATTACTGGGCACACTGTAAGTTATGAGATGAGCACTTCTGGCTGACATCCAAGACTGAAACAATACTAATTTCATGAACTTTAATCATACTTTCAGTTAGGAATGGGGGTCCATTCCAGTCATGGTATTACAGTCCCAAAAGATATGGAGAAATTAAAAAGAGCAAAACCGTATTAATCAAATGTCAATGTTGTTGTTGTTGTATCTTTCGACTTTTCTCGGTTAGGGGTCGCCACAGCGGAACTCCGGTCTGCTAATGATTGGCAGTAGATTTTTACGTACCGAGTTGCCAGCCCTGACGCACAACCTTCAACAAAGGTACGCCCATTCATGCATGTCTCCACACAGAAGATGCTTTAGCTGAGAATCGAACAGGACAACGTCTTACTGTGAGGCGACAATGCTACCGCAGCACCACCACCGCAGCATTAATTAATCAAATGTCAATAAATAAATAATACATTGTACAGCAGATAAAGGAAAATGAAATGGTTTAATTAATCCCAATCACATTATGTCAAGACCATACTGAAGCATGCCAGCAAGAAATGTAACAGCACTATTTAAAACATAAACCAGAGCATGAACTAAAGATTGCTACAGATACTAAAGGTAACTACAAATCTTTCTTCAGTTATGTTACAAAATTAAGGAATAATGTTTGACAATGCACTGAGCTCATGCATAGGAGTATCACACATTCCAGTTCCAAGGATATAGGCTATATATTAGCAGATACATTTAGTGCTAATGTTAACTTACTTATCCACATTGCTGTGCCCACTATCCCTGAAAATTTAGCTTACCCTGAGATCAATTTGGAATAAATCTTAGTATCTGTCTTAATGGTTAAAAATAATATCTCTATGGGACAAGATAACGCAGGCTGCATTCTATCTGAGCCTCTACTTAAACTGTTCATCCTCTGCCTGCCCACAGGGTCTGACCTTAGAACCTAGAGAATAGCCACTGTGACTCATTTACAAAAGTGTGGCCTCTATACAGATCCAGGTTACTGTAGGTCCATCATCCTCATGAGCCTTATATACATAGCCATGGACTGTATCACTGCAGAGCTCATTTCAGATGACTTAGGCAATTTAACAGATCTAGACCCCCCCACACACACACACACACACACACACACACACACTCAGTTTTGGTTTTGTGAAGGGCAGGCCCTGTCAAATGAACCTAATAAACTACTCTGAAAATGTGATAGAGGCTGTGGACAGTTGCCATGCTGTGCACACTGCTTATCTTTACACGGCCAAGGCTTTTGACATTATCCCTCCAGATGATATTATTGAAAAATTGTACAAACTTGATATAAAACCTTACACTGTCCACTAGATTGCAAACTGGATGTCCAGCAGATCCCAAACAGTGAAACTTGCTTATACTTTCTCTGAATGCAAAATTGTAACTAGTGAGATATTGCAGAGATCAGTGCTGGGGTCCCTCCTGTGTGGCATTTATTTTTCAGACTTCCCTGAAGTGTGGTTGATCAAGTTTGCTGATCCGCTCATCCAAAAGGGCTGGGATAAGTATATGTCTGGTGTACTGACAACTGTTTCAAGCAAAACTCAAAAAAGTTAAGCAAAGTAGCATTTGAAAAAAAGGTGTTCCCACCTCATACACCATAACTGGTACTCTTCTTCTGGCAGATAAGGTCATAACTAAACTGAGTACATTTGTGGACAACTGCCTCTCTCATTTTATCATCATGGATTCATTATATTCAGAAAATCTTTCTACCTGTCCCAGTAATTTCCAAGGGAATAGCTTTAAGATCCAGTGGAGCCATCTTACCACTGAACTCTTCCTTTATGAGACCCATTCTAGAATACAATGCCTCTTTGTCATTTACAAATCCAAGAATATTACTCAATTGGAGAGGCCCGATGATGTATAAATAAACAAAAATTAAAGGCCTTAAATCATTCAACTACGCAGATAGATTACTACAACTCTACTTATACTCAGTAGCCTACTTACTGTTTCAAGTAGACCTCTCTCAATTTTTGAACCTTGAAAGACCCCAGCCCTATTTTACCTATTTCTTCACAAAACCAGCAGCTCTGCATACACCCATACTAGGAACCTCAATTTAGTCCAACAAATAAACAAGACTCTCTGGACAGCAAGGTTCCTAAATTAACATATTTCCACCCTGTAGAATAAGTTACCCCTACGAGTTAAGCTAAATACTTCTTTGTCTGCAAATAAGGCTAGTCTTGATGACCGGATGGGTAGACACAAATGTACACCAGGGTTATCATGTACAATCCTGCTTGATTTGTGAGGTGAACACTGTTAAGTATTATTAAAGGGTGGTGAGAATGTATAAATGTGTTTGCTTAAAAGTGTATTTGACTAGGCCTCTTATAGTCCATGCGATTGCTTGCTTAGCATTGTTTCTCTATTCCTATCTAAGGAGGTTTTCCACTTGTGTAAAAAGACTGATCAGTCTTAGAATAGAATATATAGAGCTATGTGAGTGTGGAGGCACAGCACCCCCACATGAGGGTTGCGGGAGAGTTGTCCCCTGGCAAAACACTTTTTGTCTTTTGGGTGAAAGTCTTCCTCTCCCTTTTCCAACTTGACTCCTTACTTTGAATTCAGTCTGATGCAGATTAGGACAATTGATTCTGAACCACATCTCTCACCCTTCAGAGAAATTATAGTGTTTCTCATTACGTTCAGAAACCTGAGGAATGGCCTCGGTTTTAGAAAACATAGCCTCACTAGGGGCATCTATATTCTATGTTTCAATGATAGCAACATAACCTCATTAAGGCATCTAAATTCTAACGAAGAGGTTGAAGAAAATGACAAGCTATATAAAGCATCTGAGAATTTGTACCTTAGACAGAGTTCTTGGTAATATCTTCCTGTGAAATTATTTCATTATTTATATCAATTTGTACCTCTGAAATGTAGTTTTCAGAATCACTTTCTGCATCGTGATTAGCAGGGAAAGAGGCATCTCAAGAAACAACTTCCTGTTTCCGTTGAAGTCCACCAGAATGTTTAAATATGCCCAACATGTTTTCAGGAATAATTTGTTGATTTTTAATAATCTGATTTACATATACTGAAAAATTCATTAGCTTAAGTTTTATATGACATGTAAGACATCTGTCATAAACGGATTCAGAAGCTTTAGCGATATCTTATTATCCTACTGTAGAGCTCATACTTGAAACGGTACTCCTCTTTTCTGCATATTGTGAAACAGCACAAAATGTTTCCTCTTCTTTCATCTCCTCTCAAGAATCCACTAATTTCTTCATTAAACACTTCACAAACTATTATAAGCAAATCAAATGACAAACAAATGTTTAAAATGTTTACTGATAAAACTTTTTTACACAATTTTCCTGGTGAAAATGATTAAGGCTGTGAGTTGTTAATGAGCTAGTTCCTGCGATACAGAGTTTGATTCCCTCGGCCTTCATTTGCTTATTATGTGACCTTGAGAAAGCCATTAAACCAGACAGAGCTTTGGGCTAGTAGGAACTTGGGCTCTGCTCATTAATGATCTCCTAGACTGCATGCCCAGTAATTACCGATGAATCTATGAACCATGCCATAAAAAAGATTTTCAAATATTTTAGGCATTCACATATATCAGAAGTCAAATAACAATAAACATAAAAGCTATTTGCATAGTACAAATATAAAACATAAAATCAATAAATAAATAACTAATTTAAATATGCTATCAGTTTGCATCTGAATATAGACAATCTAAATAACATTTCATATATTATGCATAACATCTATGCATGTGGAAATCCAAAATTATTAATTAATATTTGGATTATTTTATTTAAATTGTTCACAGTTCTCTAACTGCAAGTTATTAAGTATTGATATACCTATTAACTGCTATGATTTAGGGATAACACTATGGGGTGTCTGTACATGTTGCAGTAACCTTTTTGTACTTAGAAATGGCTCTAACACGGTGTTGCACAGTGCTCCAGCATGAAGATGTGCAGGACTGCATACAGGAGGCTTCATGGCTGTGCTGAATACTAATGAGGTAGTCTGTGGAGATGCATATGCTAATTAGCCATATGCTGTCTCCCTTGTAACTGCCTCCAGGAAGGACTCTACACAATGAGCGATCCAAGAAATTGTTCGACTGCATAGAGCAGCATTGCGTACCCCACCACATCGCAGTAGTGAACACAGCCAAAGGGCTGTATTCATTTATGAAACATAAAGGAATTATGGGAATTGTCAGGTGGGTGGAGCCACTGGACACTAGGTATTGTACTAAACTTAAGTGCATTAATAGCACTGACTGCAGTAAGGGAATCAGGAGGTTGAGGGGACACACTAACCACCAAAGCAACTACAGTTGTGCCATAACAGCACTTAAACTATTACATGGATCAGGGGTTGGGGGACATTGGCCACAAGGCATACTGGACAAGTGCTGTAATGGTACTTCAACTAATATGGGGATCAGGGTTGGGGGACCACTAGACAGACAGATGGCAGACACATCAGGGACAGGTATGGGGAGGGGACTGTGGCTATATGTGTGTTTGAACATGAACTTATATGTGGGAGAGTGGCTGGAGGGAATGCCAATGGCTACGCAAGCAGCAATTTACTACCACAACATGCAGATCTGCATGTCACAGTTGTAACTGCAATTCAGAGACATGCAAATTAGCCAATAGTGAGTTCTTTCCTCATCATGGCTAACATATCTCTGAGTCATAAAATACTAACTGTGGGAGCAATAAATAGTAATAAGTCTTCCAAATGCTGCTTCCTCATGTTAAAAGGCAACCTGAGGAAGCAAGTACTGAAAATGCGTGTTTCTATTTCTTATACTAAAGTGTTCTAAAAGTTTCTGTGCTTGGCTTGGCATTTACCTACCAGAACTTTTTTTCTACTTTTTGTTCCCTTTTATGAATTCCTGAGTATGATTTTAAGATTTTTAGCATTCATATTTAGTCTTACTCCTCCTAAATTTCTGATATTACTCATGAAATCAGACCTGTTTATAGGTACATACTATATTAAACAAATCAATTAAGCATGCAAAAAGACTTCCTGCTACTAAATCTACAGCATCTAGCATATAAAGCCATTCTATTGTGAAAAATAAGAAAGTGCTCCTTTTTTGACCCCTTGGTATGATTTTTAAAGTGCAATGATTTTTAATGCTGTAAAGGTCTCTTATTTTCCAGCAATGGTATTAATTTAGAGCAAGAAATCAGCTTAAAACAATATGTTATAAACAGGTAACTCTGTAGATCTAGATTGTATTATTATTTAATCAATTTCCAACCATCCTAACAACCGGTCAGATAAATGTCTATATGAGCACACTACCAACACTAACAAATTGAGCTGCCTAAACTGTCCTCTTCATCAGCATTCATATGCGTTTGCTTCAATGCTTCCTTTCCCCTCTGCTCCATCACATTTCTCTACCACAGCAACTACAGTAAAATCTCAGTTAACCAGCACCCAAGGGGATTGGTTGATGCCAGATAACTGTAGTTTCTGGTTGCTTGAGATTTACTATTAAAAGGTCTGACTAATACTGTACACTATACTATTTGTTTGGTTTGACTTGTTCTGAGGTTGAGGAGAGAGTGAATTTATTCCTAGCTTCCTTTTTAAAACTCTAAAATTCTAAAAACATAAGGTATGTTTCTGCGGGTGGGGGGGGGGGGGGGGCACAAAGTGCAACACGTGAAAATTGTACTGCATTTCTTGAATTTTTTTCTGCCAGTTGCTTGAGAGTGCTGGTTGCTTGAGTTCTGGTTAACTGAGAGTTTACTGTATAGCCTTTCTAATTTCCATCGCTTTCTCCAATAATTTTCTCTTCCATATCAGTTGTATCCATTCTACTATCTGTGTCTGTATGTACTTCCGATATATATATAAACTGCAATATTTCTTAATATTATACATCTGTGCACTAAATGAGGTTTGTATGCCCCCTTGGGTTATGCATTCCCCAACTCAAAACAAAACATACAACAAAACAGTGCTTCTAAGATAAACTCTAACAGTTATGTTAATCTACACATATGATGGTGGTTGTTGTGGTAGGACTCAACTGAACTATGTTCCAACCATCAAACATTTCCCATTTTCATCTTTAAAATGACCTTTAAAGCTATTCTTGCCTGTATAGTCCTACTGATACTACAAGCAAGAGACATAAAATTAAACCCATGTCCACTTTGTTCTTCCACACACCAAAAACAATAACTCAGATCCCTCTCTCCTATAAATGCTCATTGGTCAACAACAAAAATAAAAGGGCTAAATATATCTAGAGCGTGCTTTAGTGGTTACCTCTGTCCATCACAGACCTGAAATGAATTCCACATATAGTATCCCAAACTGCTAACACCAGTGGATAGCTTAGTACTACTCTAAGCCACACACTGGAGCACATATTCAATGTCACTCCAGTCCACATGGTTTTAATTAATACCACCCCTCCCCAAAGTAGCTGTTTCCATCACAGTTAATGAATATTGGCCAATTGCCTACTCTTGCCTACAACCAATATTCTGGAAAAGATAATTTACAAGGAAATATTAGAGTATATTTAAAAGTAAGTCATACTTACAGGCAAACAGCATGGATTCTGTCTCATCTACAATGTGCTGACAGCTCTATATACTTTAACTAGCAAAATTTATAGCAAGATGGAAAATGAATAACTCACTGGTGATTTTTTTCTGAATTTTAAATGTGCATTTGAAACTGTGGCCTACCAGCTACTACATCAACAGCTGCGCAAACTCTGGTTCCAAAACTAACAACATAACCTTTGCAATATTCCTCATCGATGCTATCTAGGTGGTAGTGTGTCACACAGGGCTTAGAGATGGGGCCAACCACTCTCCCTACTTATCAGTAGTCTATATTATAATCTCCCTAATACATAGATAATATTGTGTTTACAAGAGGACATAGATCGTTCAATGCCTTAAGTAAACATCTACAAGAACATTTTGCTCGTGTATGGAATGGGCTAAAGTTTAATAATCTAACAGTTAATACTCAGAAATGTGCTGCCAAGCTATTAGGAACTGAGAAGCGACTCACACAATCTCAGCCTCTAAATACTAAAGATCCAGAAGAAATAGCCATGCCCTCAAATGAACTACAAATGTATCTGGGGATTATGTTATACAGCAAGCTATCTTTTGGTAGTCATGTAGACAAAACTGATTGACAGAGTTCTAAACCAACCAAACGTATCCTATAGAATTTCCCACTGAAGCTTGAGCAGCAAGATCCAAGAAGGTCCTGGTTTCACATCTTGAGTACAGTCTACTATTTATCTCTCTCTAAATTCCCAACAAAATACTGTTAGACTTCAAACAGACAGGTACAAAATACTCACTCATTAATTTATCATTTAAGAGGTATAAAAAGGAACACCACTTTGATACCATACAGAAATAAAATGGTTATTAGTTGAGTCAAGAGCACATTTTAACTAAACACACAACATACAAGTTATTAAATGAAAGCTCCTGCCCTCTTTTAAAACATACTGCTAGTCAGAAGCCCCCTGGGTATAAGCTAAAGCATCAAGATAACCCTACAGCTACAAAGACCCCACCACATCATTGCAGCAACAGAAAGAGCCTTCTACAAAACTATACAATAACATGAAATGCTCTACAAGATGAAATACAAAAAGCTAATAAACACTATCTTAAAAGCACATTTCAATAGCATGTATAAGTGAATATGTTATGGAAAACCAGGTCAGATCTATTGCTGCCTAAGCTATCTTACTAAAAATCTCACTTAGGAATGTGCAACCATATTTATTTGTTTTTACTTATTTATTTATATATTTATTGACATTTGTTGACTGGGAAAGTTCACTGGGTCAGGAACCTATTTTCAGTGGAGGCCCGGGGAGAAAAGCTCCACAATTAATGCAGTCAAATAAAAATATAGACACTTGATAAAAAATACTTTAAAAGTGGAAATATGCAAAAAATTAAAAAAAAATTATACATATACAATATAAAACTTATCAGTACATATCAGAACTTATATAAACTTACAGAATAGTGGGTAGTATAGTACAAAGCTTGAGTTGTTTCCTTTTGGCATTGCACGAAAAAAAACATGGCAGTACTTTTTTATTTATTTATTTATTTATTGCATTTGATTACTGTGAAAGTTTGACTAGGCAACAAATACCCTATTCAGTGGAGGCCTGGTAAGAAAAGGCCCATGTACAGAGATATAGTAAATCACAAAACATTTGAAGTACATTTTTTACAGTAGCCTTTGAAAAATACAAATACACAACTCTATAAAAGGTAACGCAATAGCTCCATGAACAGAGAGATAGTCATCTACAACATTTATTTAAGTTTTATACAATAGATATTCAGAAATAGGAATACAGACGTATAATAAAAATAATGTAGTAGAATACAGCGGAGTGGGATAGATGCGTACAGCGTGCACCTGAAATAATACCATGCAGTCTGTACTGCTCATGTTGATCATTGCATGGCTGTTTCATGACTGCATTATCATCAGAAAATATAATATAGTGAGTTTATGAGCATACCAGTATATAGTTAATACACAGTAATGAAAACCACCCCACCAGAATTAGACTTTTAAGTTCAGTGGTGGCAGCTGTATGCAGAATATAGTTCATTTTTTCCATGAATAAATAAAATAAATACATAAATAAACTGCACTTTCCCCTTCTACTTCTCCAATCCATAGTCATTACACTTTCTTTCTATTACTTTATTCACCCTACAGAAAGTGTATGTTCATCTCCAAATTCACTGTCTACCTGATTACCTTTCATTCTAACTGCTAGCCTACTAACCTAAAATTACTATTACGTTCACTACTCTATCCCGACTACTAAAGCAGTCCATATAGATGAAATCATCCTTCTAGTCTGATTAGGCACTGTACCCATAATGTCCTTGGATTTTTATACATTAAAATTACTCTTGCCATCACATGAACCTTCTGCCTGAACATAATTTCTCATTTCTTCTACTCACCTCTACTTATAACTAAATTTCTGTTTCTACTGCTATTTAATGGCACTATAGACATGGCCAAATACTTTGCTTCCCTTCCATTCTACTCAGGCAGTAAGATCTATGCTTGTAGACTCTGAAAATTTATTTTTTTCTAAAATTTCTCCTTAAACTATTGTATAAGAGTTTATAATTACATAAGTGGATCAACTTTGTCCTTGTAATAATGTTCACATGTAAGCTTTAGTCTATTTCTGTCCTTGTAACAATGTTCTCATGTACACTTTAGTCAATTGTACATATTGTGGAGCTTTTCTCTCTGTGCCTCCACTGAAAATGGGCTCACACTCAGTCAGACTTTCCTGGTAAACAAATGTAAAATAAAAATCAGTAAAAGATGTTGAAGTAGCAGAATTTATATACTGTATAGCCTCAAAAATCTGTAAAGCTGCTTGTAGCCAATTTTTAATAAGAAATGTTTCTTATCAGTAGGTATCATTGGATTTATACCATAAACTTAGTTAATATAACTTTCCTATTCAATTATTTAGTCCAAGATTTGGGTAACTTATGTTAAATTAACAACAATTAATATTATTCTGGCTCTGTGGAAAAGATGGATAAATCCCTCACTTTGTCGCAGATGACCTGAAATCGATTAGCAGCTAGGTACGATGGAAGACCCAGGGGTGGGTAGGTAGAGAAGGACCTGGCAATCCAAGAGTAAAGTAGGCCACTTCTCCAAGAGCAAGACTCGTTAGGGTGGGGGGGTGTGGATGGGTCTGCCAAAGCCAGTTCAGTAGCTCTTTCAAAGGAATGTCAAGAAGCAGGCACATCTCTGTGCCAAGGGCATAGCTGGTTCCTTCGCAGTGACTCAGAGTCCAAATCACTATCAGGGGCTGAAGTTAGGCTGCATCTGTAAAAATGACCTAAAGGCTGCAAGGACGATAGCTCTGTAATGGGCTCTGTCCTCATGGAGTAAAACATGGGTTGGAACAACTCTCACCCTGTGAAGAACAAATGGGCCAATAGATCACAGAGGGTTCACTGCTGGTAGGCAAAGGGGCACAAAAACATGCAATTAAAAGAAAAAGACCAATTAAAATGAGGATTTAATCATGTCAGCTTCTATCATCATCCACTCATCTGGACCTGAAGTAGTTTTGCAACTGCATATAAATTAAAATTTATTAAACCAGAACTGCCTCTGTTAATGTCCACAAAAGGCATTTGTTGTAATATTTTGTGTATTTTACCCTACCATATACAATAAAATGCTTTCAATATTTTACTTAACCACTTACTATGTGCAGTAGCTTGTATGTACCTCAATACGTAAGTGATGTTTATGAATGCTGTTATTCTAATCAGATGGGACAATTTAAAATGATTCCAAGTGTGAACTCGTATTAAAAGTTCATTCCATAACTTCTTACTGTTTTAGTATAGCTGTCAGAAAAAAAACGTTTTCTAAGATACCTAACTGATCCTTTATTTATACAAAGGGTTCAGTACCACTTCATGTTCCAAATGTTTTATGTGCTTTATTCATAAGTAGCATTTCAGTTTTTGTTAGATTAATTGAAAGGTCGGTCACATCTGAAAAGTAATGTAATATAAGATAAAATAAAAAATTTGCCTTTGTTAGTTTAAGTGTAAGGCTTTCACTTGCAAAAAATTTGATGTTTACAGGAGCTCCGCCCATATTCTCATCCTTTAATTTCTTGTGATTTTCATACCTTGCTCATTCCCATTTCAGAAAGAATAATAATACAGAAAGTGGAACACCTTACATACTACCTGTCTCTAAAGGAAGCTATAATCATATAATATTACTTGGTCCATACAGAAGTCAGATAGATTTACATAAATGCTCCTTATACTTCTAATAAAAGCCTGAATAAATCCATATTTTTTCAGTTATTTGCCACAAATAAAATGGATGCATAGTATCAAAGACATTGAAAATCAATGGCAATCTCTCAGTCTTTCGGCTTTTCCCAGTTAGGGGTCGCCACAGTGAAACTCCGGTCTGCTAAGTGATTGGCAGTGGATTTTTACGGTGCCGAGTTGCCAGCACGATGCCCAACCTTCAAAGAAGGCACACTCATTCATGCACGCACCTACCTGCATGTCTTTAGATGTCACTCGACCATGGGGAGGACATGCAGACTCCACACAGAAGGTGCTCCAGCTGAGAATCAAATGAGAGAACCTCTTGCTGTGAGGCGACAATGGCAAACAGTCAAAATAAATGGGAATTCTTACATATCTGAAAGTAATTAATCAAAGCTCAATCAAGGTGAGCACCACATTTTCTCTTTACAAAAACAACTAGGCCCTTTGTTTAATTTTTTTTGGGAGGCAAACATTTTATACTGACTTGATTTCTGAAATTGATGGATTAAGCAATTCATAGTTGCAACCCAGAGACAAGTTGTCAAAATGAAAGTAAACTCTAAACTTAGAGAACTTGTGAGAAATACACATTTAATTACAAGAGACCTTTTTTAAAAACACCTTTATTGAATTATCACTTGTGACATAGGCATATTTACATTTATATAAAAGTAATCAAACTGCATTAACAAGTTAAAATTAACAAACATGCTTCACGTATATAGCTATATATCATATAACTTAAGTGACATTACATAAAATATCCAGTTCTTGCCCCCTTTTTTAAGCAAGAAACATCTTTATTAAACCATCACTTACAACATAAGCAATCATACATTTATATAAATGACAACAAACCACACCGACACAATCCTAGTTACAAGCATTTTACATCAGAAACCATACTGACACACTCCCAGTTGCAAACGTTAAACATCACTTATAATCTACCCAATCTTTTTCAGTCAAACTTTACATAGCTCATTTAAGTCCTGCCTTCTC
This sequence comes from Protopterus annectens, assembly GCF_019279795.1. Taxonomy (NCBI): domain Eukaryota; kingdom Metazoa; phylum Chordata; order Ceratodontiformes; family Protopteridae; genus Protopterus; species Protopterus annectens. Next base: position 1,568,320,748 of record NC_056729.1, read on the forward strand.
TTAAACCTCATTCCTCCCCTGTATGTATTGTTCCCACAATTCCCATTTTTTCCTAGGTAGTTTGTTCCTACCTTTTTCTAAATATCTCAATTCCATTTGTTTTATCTCTATTACTATATTCACTATCTCTAGGGACCTTTGTTGCAAAAACACATAATTATACAATAAAACTGGAATATAATGATATTATATGTTTGCCTGGATTAAAGTGGTTTCTTCCTATAAGTACTTTGAGCAAGTATAGCCAGAAGGCTGCATTAAATGTAAGTTCATAGTTTATATCATTTCTGTGCTCAGACCAGAGGCCATGTTAGAACACATGCTTCCCTTTTACAGAGAATGCTGAATTGTCAACCCAAGAATGCAGTGACATCTTAAGTGTATTCACAGAGATGGAGTTATGTAGATGACTTGGGAGTTTATTCTATAAATGAGAAATGTTGTAAGAAGTGAATTTGAAGCATTTTACAGTTCCGCAAGAGCAAAGATATAAAAGTGATTGCTATCTCATAGCAATCTTTTAGAATAAAATTACTCCAAACCGAGCAAAATTCTTAACTCAATCAACCCAGTCTTTATTAACTGTGTCAAAGTCAACATCGATACAAACAAACAAGGAATTTGACCTCATTTAACCCTGTAACTTTCAACAATATTCTAAAAACAACAGATTGGCATTTGCTAAAACCCCTTCCTCTTGATGAAGCTGTTGATTACTTCAACACCATCTTCGTGAATACACTAAATACCCTCACACCTCTACATGTACAGAGAATCAAAAATACAAAAGACAAAATATGGAAGTTATGGTAAAAGTGCAAAAACACCTCAGACCTACTCAAATTCTAAGAACTATGCAACCAGGTAAAAAAGCTAGTCAACAAAGATAAAAAAGAAAATTACCTAAAACTTCATTCCAACCACAAGGAGAACCCAAAGAAATTCTGGAATTTCTTTATCGCATAGTGCATTAGCCCACTAGGGCACCCAGCTCTTAAATAATCACCTCTGCCACATTTTGAACCCAGATCACTCTGTCAACTACAGCCTACTGCACTAACCCACTGCGCCATACAGATATTAAAGGATATACTACCAAAGTAAGTCTTGGACTCAGAGCCTTTAGATTATAAACCCAGCACCTTGACCATTTCATTACAGAGCCTCATTACTTAACCCAGGCAAAACAAAAAAACAACCCCTGCCCTCACCCTAACAAATTTCCTGAAGAAATAGCCTCCCTTTTTATTACCTTCTTTATCAACTCCCTTATTATCTTATAACCCCCCTGATTACCTTCTTTATCAACTCAAACCAACTTGCCATTGCAATGATCTATATACCCCCAGGTAAAAGCATTCCCATACTCAAGCAGTTTCTTTCTTGGATTTCTATATCCATTCCCTGTGAAACCATCATTTTTGGGGATATGAATATTGACTGGAACCTTATTAATACTGCATCCCCTAACTACTCTATAAACCTTTATGGCTTTACACAGCTGATCACCTCACCCACATACCAGCAAAACATTTCCCAGAACGGCTCGGTCATCAACTGGATATTAGTATCCAACCCCCAGTGTTATCATAACCCTTCCACCCTACCTAGCTCCTTTAGTAACCACCTCCCTACTGTAATAGAAAGACACTCTTTCAATCTTAACAAGAGCTACCAATACAAAGAGGCTCATAACCTTACAAACTACACCCCATTACCTTAAACTAATTACCGTCCACTGTATACTGGTTATTCCTACACATTACCCCTTGATAAGACTGTCCAAAGCTTCAACAATGTATTCCTAGACTCACTTAACACACTGGCTCCCAGTAGAATAATTAGGCTACAATATAATTATGCACCATGGTTAAACCAGGCAACTTGATCTCTTACGAACAACAGAGACAGTGCCTGGACAGCATGAAAAAAAATCAGCTCAACTTTCCACCTCAAGTTATATAAACAGCTTTGTGACCAAGCAAATAAGCAGGTCCTACTGGACGAAAAAAATGTATATTAAAAATCTCTGAGCAACCCACATTCCAACCAGAATAAATTCTGGCACTCAATAAACAAATTACTATCTCCAGTAAACCCCTCTTCACTAAACCCCTTCATAACAAACCATCTAGCTAAACTGCAACTCTACTTAACAGCTTTTTCATTGAAACAATAGAAAAGCTTACTAAGCCAGGCATTCTCAATATTAAGACTCCACCTCCTGCTTCATCTCTTCCCTCATTCTTCCTAGCACCCATAGCAACTTCCTTCATCAGATCACTTCTTAACAAACTCAAACCCTGTTCCCCATCAGCTGGAAAACTCCCTCCATTATTTCTCAAATATGCAGCCAGATCTGTACCATACCCTGTATCTTTACTTATCAATAGAATCATCCAAGAAAATACAGTACCAGATATCTGGAAAAAATTCTTCATAATACCCTCCACAAGGCAGGAAATTCTACAAAACCCTCAAATTACAGGCCTAGTACCATATTAACCCCTTATCCAAGATACTGGACAATGTATACATAGACAAATACTAAACCACCTCTTACAGGCAAACCTAATTACACCCACACAGCATGATTGTCGACCCTCGCAGAGTACTACTATTGCCCTCTTATCTTTTACACACAACATTGCCCAAGCCAAAGATAATAATAAACTCGTATCATCTCTATTCCTCAACCTATCTAAAGCATTTGATACTGTTTCCCATCCCATCCTCTTATATAAATTTTCCAACTTACAACTCTCTACTTCCACTACCTCCTGGTTTAACAGCTACATTTCAAACAGATATCAGTCCATCAGATGGCAAGCATCTTTCTCTCCTTTCCATCTTGTTAAGACTGGGGTTCCCCAGAGCTCTGTCCTGGGCCCCTTACATTTTAATATATTTACAAATAACCTCCATGTCTCATACCCACACTCTACCTTAATAAAGTATGCAAGCGATTCCACAATTATTAATACCTCTGACAATATGCAAAATGTCCACACTGTCACTCAAAAATCTCTGCATCTAGTAGAACAATGGCAAACTGAAAAAAAACTGCTTCTCAACCTCCAAAAGACCAGGCTTCTCCTTTTCCTTCCAAACAAACCTAAATCCAGCTAAAGACAACTTCACCATCTCATCCCTAGATAATACAATTAGAACCACCGACTCAACACCAAATTACTTAGTGTTACTATAGAAGAACGATTAAAATTCGGCCTACATATCTTAAACTGTATCAAAATGTCTAATCAAAAACTATGTCTTCTGTGCCACAACAACAAATATATACCTAACAAATCTAGACCTATACTAGCTCAAACATTTATTCTACCATCTCTGCTGTATGCTGCTCCCATACTTACTAACCTCCAAAATAATCACTTAACCAAACTAGAAACCACCTATAACAAGATTGCCAGATTCTTAGCCAGTAATAGCTACAAGTTCTATCATTGTATATCCCTGAAAAGCTTAAGATATCCTGAGCTCCCCCACATGCTTCAAATATCACAACTAAGAATTGCACATAGAATTCTGAATAGCCCCAACTCCTACCCTGCCCTTAAATCCATACTTTCACCCTACACACCCAATCGTGACTTCAGAAGCACACAACAAAACCCACTTCAGGTGACCAATCCAAAACAAAATATTGGAAAAATTCTTTACAGTCATTCAATTGCATATTCATGAAACAAACTTCCATTGCCCCTACACTCCACTACCAAAAGTGGCCAATTCAAAAAGCAACTAAAAATTCATTTCCAACATGCATGTATCTGTACTTGTCAGGAAATAACCTCATGAATTTTTCTTTCTCTTTGATTAACATATTTGCCTGGTATTTCATATCTAAACTGTCTATACATATTACTCTCTCTGCAGTTAATACCTATACTATTAAATGTATTTTTGATGTACTATGTCATGCTGTTAGTCTGAATTGTATATTACATACTTGAAAATATTTTTTATTTTAAGGCATTGCTATATTTCCTTATATATAACGTAATGCTGTACTTTTGCCTTGTAAATATTCCTGTTGTATATTTCTCTTTCTCTATTTTTGGACTGTTAAGCATCTTACAACTTGAATTGATAGTTTTTTTTCTGATTTCTACTAATTACTTTCCTGGAGTTTTTCTCTTTGGGTCTCTTCTGAAAAATGGCTCTCTAGGCACAGTCGGACTAACTGGATTAACAAATGTAAAAATAAATTAATAAATTTCATAGCTGACATCACAGCAGAATGTTATCAAACAAATTACTCCACTTGCCACACATCCACATCTAGATCACCCACTCACTCCCCCCTACTCACATCCAACACTCACAAAAGCCCAGTACCCACCCCTCTTCCACCTTTACTTGAAAGCACAGCCGAATCTCAACTATGAAAATATTACTAAAGCTAAAACCCTGCTCCAACGCCCCTGATGACCTACCTTCAGAATACCTAAAAAGTGCAGGTGACAGTATCACTTTACCCCATAAGCATATTTATCAATATATCCATCCTTGAGTCTTATGTTCCCAAAACCTGGAAAAATGCTTTTATTCTCCCTCTCCATAAAGGTGGCAAAAATACTGACATCATTAACTTCCGACCCATTGCAATTCTATCTCCTGTCTCCAAAATCTTAGAAAAATGCATCAATATTCAACTTCTTTAATGCCTTCTTTTTTTTTCAAAACAGGTTTATTGTTTTAACATATAAGAGAAATATCATAACAATTTTATACAAGTAATTAAAAATAGGTATTATTATAATATTCAACAAAACAACTAAAGTATTTACAAAGACATCCACTACAATCAGATCAATTAATTAAACTAAAATACCATGCTATTGAAATTAAAATTTTTTTAACAAATTTTGTAAATTATCCCATACAATAAAATAAGATGTTTTTCTATTTGTTCTAGTCCTAATTGTGTTTATTTCCATATGGCACACTATATTCATAACATTTTTAAATTCATTGAACGAAGGAGGTGTATCTGAAATCCAATTTCTAGTTATTATTTTCCTAGCCACTGCTAGAATAGACCATAACAAGGGAAGCTTAACCTTTTGACACTTTGAGGTACAGGTGTGTTGAATAATATAAGAGATTTAGAAATAATGAAATTATCTGTAAAAGAGCCTGCAAAATTCATTAATTGACTTCCAGTATTCTTTCAATTTTATACAGTCATAAAACATATGAGCCCAGTCAGCATTAATTTCTACATTACATCTCTTACATAGATTATCTTTATTATTTATTTTATTCATCATCAAAGGTGTATAAAAGATCTATGTAAAAATTTCCATGTATAAAGTCTCCAGACAATGGAAGACGTAGTTCTATAAGCAGATTCCAATATATATTGTTTATCTTGTTGATTTGGTGGGTCCCCATTAATAGAAGTGAAATAATTCCAGTATGAATCTACACTGTAAAAAGTTTCTTGTCTGATAACTTTATGTATGTATGAAAGTTTACCTTTATCAGAAACTTTATGTTGTAAATTTAATATCAAGTAATCAATCAGTGTTGGAATAGATTCTTTAACAGTTATAGACATTAAATCTATTTTATTAATGAGATGTTGTCTAAAAGTCTGAACCTCTAACCAGCAAGTTTCTCTTAGATCAAATTCTTGTTTTAAAAAATCTAGATTTTTAACTTTATTATCAGATATCAACTGATACCAGTACTTTAGATCATTATCTATAGCTAAATGAGTTCCTTCAGAAGTAGATGACAAAAGCATACCCTGAGTATACATTATAGGAAATACAATAAAATTCCATTCCCTATACTTAGGGTGCATGAATATAAAGTTATGATAACTAATAATAATATTTAATGGGTAACAAACCATATGTTGAGGTGTAATAGGTGAAGTACAAAATTCCTTTAGTAACCATAACATGGAGTTATTTACAATCATATTTTTATGTGTTAAGGAGATTTTCATGAAGTGTATACTAATTAGCTCCCAATAATCTTTCCATTTTGTGACATATGACTGATCTATTAATAAAGTAATAACTTTTACAATAGAAGAGATAGTATATAAATTAAAGTCTGGAAAAGAAATACCCCCTTGAGACCAGCTATTAGTATGTTTCTTTAATGCAATCCTAGGTCTATTAGGTGCCCATAAGAAATTTAACATTAGTGTGTTCAGTTTCTTGATAATTATTTTTGTAGGTGGAAGTATTATTGATTGTATTAAGTATAAAATCTTGGGGAATATTATAATTTTAATAATTGTAAGTCTCTCCTCCATAGTAAAAAACATATTATTCCAGGTATTAAAATATTTTGTATATTAAGAAAACAGGTATTATAATTATTATATATAATAGATTTAATATCTTTAGATAGTATTATACCTAAATAAGTTATCTGACCTGAATTGGGTACATATTTAATAAAATCACTAATGAGAATATTTTTTCGTGTATATATAGGTAGTATTATAGTTTTTTCTTCATTGAATATTAAACCAGAAATACTTTTAAAATTCATCATGTTATCAAATAGAGACTGTATAGAAGAATTAGATCCTGCTGATGTAATTAGAACATCATCTGCAAAAAGTTGAATTTTGGGTGTTGTATTTTCATCTGTTTCAAAACCCTCTATGTCAGTACTGTTTCTGATCAAATTAGCCCAAGGATCCATTACTAAAGTGAATAATAGTGAAGAAAGTGGACATCCTTGTTTTGTACCTTTAAGAATGGGTATTTTTTGTGAAACATATGTTCCTACCTTAATATAAGCCAACGTTCCTTTGTATAAATGTTCAATTAGATTTACAAATGCATCCGAGAAGTTTGTGCACTTCATTAAGGTAAACAGATAGTCCCAACTTACTGAATCAAATGCTGAACTTATATCAAGACTAATAAGTGTTAAATCTTTCTTTTTCCTATTTGCAAAATATATTAATGTTAAAGTTCTTCTTATATTATCAAAAGTATTTCTATTTACAATGAAGCCTGTCTGATCTATATCTATAATGCCGGGAATGATTGTCTTCAATCTATCAGCAAAGATATTCATAAACATTTTATAATCAACATTAAGTAATGAGATGGGCCGATATGAAGAACATCTGGTTGGATCTTATTAGGTTTTAAAATTGGTGAAATAAATGTATATTGCCAAGATGGGGGGGGTTATTAATTCAGTTTGGGCCAAAATAAAAACCTTATCTATTAATGAATATGTATTTTTAGAAAGGATTTTATATATCTCTGGTATAATACCATCATTACCCGGTGCTTTGTTTGATTTAAGCTTATTTATTTGTGTAATAACTTCTGTATATGAAATACTCTTGTCCAATAGTTTAATCTGTTGTTTATTAAGCTTTTTATTCATATTTGTGGTTATAAACTCCTTTATTTTATCTTTAGGTAACATGTTAATATTATTATGGTTAATATTGTGAAAGTGATTTCTAAATTCATCTAGTATTTCTGGTATACTAGAAACATTCTTCTTTTTCCATAGAAAAAAGATTTCTTTGATATGGTTTTGTTTATTCAACCTTTTTGTTTTATTTTTAAGTCTATGTAAGTATTTGGGGCTTATTGAATAAGACAAAACTTGTATTCTCTAAAGTTATTTTAACTTTATGAGTTAAAATTTCTTTGTATTTCTCATTTAGTTTGTTTATTTCTTCAATAACTTTCTTGTCCATAATATTTTCTTTATTATTATGTTTATAACAGTCTAATTTACTTTGAATATCTAACAATTCCTTATCCCAAGATTTCCTTTTATTATTATACCATCTGATACTTTGTCCATATAGATATGATTTTAAGGCATCCCAAACATAAACAATGGAGACTTCAGGAGTGTTATTTATGTCTAAAAAATGTTTTACTTCTGAAAGTATATATTCTTTATAGTCTTTTAGTTGAGTTAAGTATGCTGGTATCAAGGGAGCCCGCAGGATTTTTTGCAGGGGGTGCAAACCCAGAGCCCCACCCACAGAGCCAGAGCCCCGCCCACAGAACCCCACCCCCTCCAGTCACGGTGCCCCACCCCCTCCACCCACAGAGCCCCACCCCCACACAGCCATTACAGGGTCCCATTACTTCGCTATTTTTCTCCAGTTGCCATAAACACTGTTCTAAATTCTCAGTGTGCATACTGTCTTATGCTTTACTTCTACAACAATTACAGGTATCTAGATTTAATTAGGAATCCACGATAATTTTCTTTTACATACCCCATGTACATTGCAACTAACTCAAGGGAACTTTCAGCTGGCAGTCCTTTTGAATTCTTATCAAGAATGTTTATTTCTCTATACTGGAATAATTTTTCATTCATTGCTAATAATTTTATTTACTTGGGTACTAACAGAGTTTTACTTTGTACCTAACATAAAGACAAGATATTTGCTTTACCTCAAAATACTTCTCCTTGTTTTATTCATTTATTTGTAAGTGACTTAGAAACTACTGGGGAATAGTGTTCATTAGCTCAGTATTTTTCATATAGGACACTAAACTGAGGCTCATGAGCCTGTTCAGATTATATAACACTAGTGTTCTTTGGCTTCCAAGATTAGCTCTCAGTAACACAAATTGCTATTTAAATAAAAGCTGGCATTCTGTGCTCTGAATGCATGACACATTATAGCTGTATTTAACTTAAACTGTGTGCATTCACTAAATTATGTATATCTTTTAATTAATGCTTAATCAAGCATATCTTCATAATCCCAACATTGACATAGTTGTAAATCATCACTTCATCTTTTTATAGATAATTCCAATAGCCCTAATATATGCACATTATTAATTATTTTTTCAAGATTAGTTTTACTGAGTGGGCAAGGGAAATTCTGGGGGTTTTCTGATTTTGTGTGGTTGACCCTTAAACTGGGTCTGCATTATCACTGATGTGAACAACTTCATTATATGCTTAACTAAAAGCTTTAGACCTTTTTTCTTGACACAGCCATTACAGTATCCTTCCTGTTACTGTGATAAGCAAGAGTAGCCATGCATAAGTGTACATATTTATACATATGATTATGCATGATCATACAGATTGAATTATAATATAAAATAATTTAATTATATCCCTTCTATAATACAGCATCACTTGTTAGACTGTTTTAAATTTATAGTTTTGAATGTTTTTCCAGCAAGCAATGAAACAAAACATATGAGCCAATAATGACAAACTGCCCAATTCAAAACATTTCAACCATAAAAGGCCACTTACTTTTGTCATTACAATACATCAATGTCAGTCAGTATGCACAATCTCTGCAGAAGTAAAAGTCATCTGAATAATTCTACATTATAGACATCTTAAACTAATGAAGAGGTTGTTGCTAGAAAATAACTTTATACTTCAGCATTTCAACAACAAATTCAGTGCCTGCTGCCCTTGAAGAATACATTGCCTATGTTACATTAAAATGGTAAGCTGGTATATTTGCAATACAGAATGGGTGGTAAGCTGAAAAACAAGTTCATAGTTATTAGGCATCTCATCCAAAGGAGGACATAGCCAGGACTGCAGCACTCCACCCCCTTAAAATACAAATCTACATGCTGTGGGAGTAGAACCTATAGCCCTCTGCATCAAGATGCAAGTATGCGACCTGCTGTACTACTAACAATGCTTTAAAATTCTATACTACAATAATGATACCATTTGCTAAACAAAACAGTTGCACATTTTAAGCAGACTTAGCATGAGCAGCAGTAAACTTCTCTTCCCTTGAAGCTCACAATTCCTTGAAAATAAATTCCACCTGCTGACTCTAAATAGAGCATTTCACTTGCTCTCACACACCTCAACCTTTGCAAGAAATCTGGACAAAGCCCAACATAAATAGGGACAGATTATAAATATTGCTCTCATGAACTTAGAACATTGCTAGTATAACAGGATTTATGTTACTATGCATTTTATATGATGGACAGAAGGAAGGTTGGTATACTGTGTGTGCAAGAGATCTGATGGAAGGGGAGTAAGGCTAGGTGCATCGGAGGTGGGTTCAAATTGTTTTATCATAGTGTGGATGGGGGGAGAAATGGCATAGGAGTTATCCTGAAGGAACAGTATGCCAAGAGCGTTTTGGAATTGAAAAGAGTGTCGGATAGAGTGATGTTTATGAAGCTGGAAATTGATGGTGCAGTGATGAATGTTGTTAGTGCATATGCTCCACAAATTGGGTGTGCGATGGATGAGAAAGAAAAATTTTGGAGTGAGTTGGATGAAGTGGTGATGACTGTACCCAAGGGTGAGAGAGTGGTGATTGGAGCAGATTTCAATGGCCATGTTGATGAAGGGAACAGAGGAGTGGATGACGAAGTGATGGGTAGGTATGGTGTTAAACAAAGGAATGCAGAAGGTCAGAAGTGATGGGTAGGTATGGTGTTAAACAAGGGAATGCAGAAGGTCAGATGTTAGTGGATTTTGCGAAAAGGATGGACATAGCTGTGGTGAACATGTAGTTTAACAAGAGGGAGGAGCATAGGGTGACATACAAGAGTGGAGGAAGATGCACACAGGTGGATTATATCTTATGTAGGAGGGCCAGTTTGAATGAGATTGGAGAATGTAAAGTGGTGACTGGGGAAAGTGTAGTTAGGCAGCATAGAATGGTGGTTTTTAGGATGATGTTGGTGATCAAGAAGAGGAGGAGAAGGAGTGTGAGGGCAGCACCAAGGATCAAATGGTGGAAACTGAAAAATGGTAATTGTGAGGTGGAATTCAGGAATGAGTTAAGACAGGCACTGGGTGGCAGTGAAGAGTTACCAAATAGTTGGGTAACTACAGCAGAGCTAGTAAGAGAGATGGCTAGAAAGGTGCTTGGTATGATATCTGGACAGAGGAAGGATAAGGAGACATGGTGGAATGAGGAAGTACAGGAGAGTATAAAGAGAAAGAGGTTTGCAAAGAAGTGGGATTGTCAGACAGATGAAGAAAGTAGACAGAAGTATACGGAGATGAGGTGCATGGCAAAGAGAGATGGCGAAGGCTAAGGATAAGGCATATATGAGAAGTTGTACGAAAGGTTGGACACTAAGGAGGGAGAAAAGGAACTTTACTGATTGGCTAGACAGAGGGACCGAGCTAGGAAAGATATGCAGCAGGTAAAGGTGATAAAGGATAATGAGGGAAACATACTCACAAGTGAGGAGTGTGTGTTGAGGAGATGGAAAGAGTACTTTGAGGGGTTGATAAAGAGAATGAGAGTGAGAAGGTTGGATGATGTGGGGATAATGACTCAAAGTACAATGGATTAGCAAGGAGGAAGTAAGGATAGTTATGTAGAGGATGAAGAATGGAAAGGCTGTTGGTCCGGATGACATACCTGTGGATGCATGGAGGTGTTTTAGGTGAAATGGCAGTGGAGTTTTTAACTAGATTGTTTAATGAAATCTTGGAAAGTGAGGGGATGCCTGAGGAATGGAGAAAGTGTTTTTGTACCGATTTTTAAGAATAAGGGTGATCGGCAGATCTGTAGTAACTACAAGGGATTAAATTGATCTTTCACAGCATGAAGTTATGGGAAAGAGTAGTGGAAGCTAGGTTAAGAAGGGACATGATGATTAGTGATCAGCAGTATGGTTTCATGCTGGGAAAAAGCACTACAGATGTGATGTTTGTACTGAGAGAGTGTTGATGGAGAAGTACAGAGAAGGTCAGAAGGAGTTGCCTTGTGTTTTTGTAGACTTAGAGAAAGCATATGACAGGGTGCCTAGATCGGAGTTGTGGTATTGTATGAGGAAGTCATGAGTGTCAGAGAAGTATGTAAGAGTTGTACAGGATATGTAGGAGGGTAGTATGACATCTAAAACTCAAATGTCTGTCATTTAGCAACTTCAATCCTTTTTAGGAAGAATATGGGGCAAAAAATCTGGACATTCTGCAAAAACCTGGACAGCTGAGGGGTATGCTACCTCCTTCTTATACAGACAATATTTGTTTCTTATCCAAAAAAGACCTGCTGCCTGACACAACTATCTACTTGGTTCATGGGGAAGACATGATCAAAGTAAAAAATCAACAGCAAGCAAGAAACAAGCTGAAAGATAAATTGCTTAAAGGATTCCTGAACAAGTTATGGACCACACATGATAGATTGGCATTCTGTTTAGTTTACGGGTAAGCCTGCAAAGATGACTGCAAGTCTCCAACAAAAGATGACTGCAAGTCTCCAACAAATGTAATGAGCTTCTGAAAATATTGTAATCCTGTCCTTTTATTACAAATACTGCCATATGCATTTCAATACCCAAGGCTTATACATTATCTAGTTATGTAAATATTCTCAGCATGGCAACAACGAAAAGGCTTTCAATGCTGGTAATTCTTTAACAGTATGCTTATTAAAGCTTACTTGCATCTTACAATCTCAGACAAGCTTACCTGAGGTCATTAAATCATTGCTTCTTAAACAGAGCAACAGGACACCGTGACAGCATGCATCTCCTGAATAATAAGAAGCATAAATCAACAGTATAAAAATGACAGAAAACCAGAACATTCTGCAAAATCAAGGACAGATGAAAAGCCATGGCCGTACTTGTGGTCTACCTTGGATGGGGGACGCAGAGTGCACACTTACAGTGCATAACTGCTCCTTGCCTTGCTTGGACACATCCAGAGCCACTACAATGGGGAGTGGGGTGCAACAAGTATGTCACAATTTGAAATGTCTCTGGCTGAAGGTGATGGCTCTGACACTCATACCTCTCAACTTCAGAGCAATAAATCTGGACAAAGCCATACATAGAACTAGAAGTGGGACACAGGCCCTAAAATAAGGACATTTTTTAAATATTGCTCTTATTAACTTAGATAATAGAACAGTAGTAGGTCTTGCATTAGTACAAATTTTCTGAAGGGTATGAAATATGAAACTCAGATGTCTGCCATTATTTTCTAACTTCAATCTTTAATGACTCGCCACTAATTTGCCATGAAACCACAATTTTATGAAAAACAGACCAAAAATGTGATGCAAAAATATAAAGTTGCCACACAATACAGCTGGGAACCTGTCAAAAAAGGGACACCTTTTTAATATTAACACTGTTAACTTGAGCAGCTAACTCATAGCAAGACGTTGTCCCGTTTGATTCTCAGCTAGAGCATCTTGTGTGAAGGCATGCATGAATGGGGCGTGCCTTCATTGAAGATTGTGCGTCAGGGCTGGTAACCCGGTACGTAAAAATCCACTACCAATCATTAGCGGACCGGAGTTCTGCTGTGGCGACCCCTAACCGGGAAAAGCCGAAAGACACAAACAAACTTGAGCAGCTAACAATTTTGAGTATCTACATGCATTTCTGAAATAAAAGTAATAACTCTCATCATTACAGTTATATATAATTGTAAACCCTCCACGTTTTCTTCCAAAATTGCCATTTTGAGGAGGGATTATTAGGGGAGAGCAACATTTTGAGCCAAAATTATGGACAATGGAGAGGTTTGGATATTCCGAATTCTACAAAGCGATTTGCACATACCTCTTAATGCAGGAAATCTGGACAAGGTCAAATATATTTGGGGAACATACATACACTACTGAAAATTGCTCTTGTATAAACTTAAGACAGTTGATAGAACAGGTCTTGCATTAGGATGCATTTTTCTGAAGGTTATGAAGTCTGAAACTCAATGTCTGTCATTTAGTGACTTCATTCCTAAATGATTTGCTAGAAAACCACAGATTTTATGAGGAACAAACCAAAAATAAGAAGCAAATATCTAATCATTCTGCAAAAATATGGACAACTGAGAGGTATATTTCAACCTGGGCTGTCTGAGTTTGCTACCCACCCCCCCTCACAAAATCATGGTCGAATGGAGCCTCCCCCTGCAGCCATTCCAATGTCCTATTCCTTGGTTATTTTGCCCCATTTACCATAAACACTGTAATGTGCATACTGCTTTACTTCTGCGATGATTTAGATTTCATTTGAAAGTTTTATTTTGCATTTTACAGCACAAACCCTAATAGATATCTGTTAAACAAAGCAATGCAGTCTCACAATGAAAATAGACTTAGCATTAAAACTGCCCTTGAAACTCACATGCATTGAAACCCACGTTCAAAGAAAATACATTTTGCCAGTGGCAGATTAACTCTGGGCTGTTTTCAAAATCACAGGCCCCTTACACATGAAACATACACATGCTCTTTGATACACCTTCCTGACTGTATTACATTATATTCCTTGTACAATACAATACAGTTGTAAGAGGGCATTTTAAATTTATTGTTTTGAATATTTTTCCAGTAAACAATGAAACAAAATGCATACACCAATGACAAAACTGCCCAATTCAGAACATTTCCATCATAAAAAGTCTGTTCAACCTTCTATAGTCCACCAGTATCAGTAAATATGCACAATCTCTGAAGTAGTAAAATCCACATTAAAGAAATCTGTAACTAAGAGGTTGCTGCTAGCAAACAACTTTATATGTCATTGTTTCATCTACAAATAAAGTGCCTGTTGCCTTGAAGAATAAATTGCCTTTGTGGCATGCATTAAAAAAATGATAAGCTAGTAATACCGTAATAGGGAATGGATAGCAAACTGATAGGTTCATAGTTACTAGGTATCTTTGCCAAAGAGGACTGCAGCATCCACCCCCTTTACAATACAGTACAGTATCAGCAATGCATCTACCTACTGTGGGAGCAGAACCCACAGCCTTCAGCATCTACCTGTTGTGTTATTAACAATGCAAGCAGACTAAGCTTAAACAGCACTAAACTTTTGCTCCCCTGCAGCTCTCAGCTCCTTGAAAAATCTACTCGACACCCAGCTGTATCTCTGAACTTTGCAGCACAAGAAATCTGGAAAAAGCCAAAATTTATTGGGAGGGGGGGGACAAAAGGCCAGAAAACAGGGACACATTTTAAACATTGCTTGTATAATGTTGGAAAGTTGCTAGAATAAAATTCTGCGTTACCACCATACATTTCACTGCCACGTCTTGAACCCAGGGGACCCTGTGCAAAACAGTCAGAGCAATATACCACTACGTCAAATCAGCTGTTTTGTGAAAGAGGAAGACTGAGACTTAAATGGCTACCATTTAGTGAATTCAGTTCTCACCATAGCACAGCTGTCAACCACTTAGCACAAAACACCTGAACAAAGCCAATAATGGGTGAATACAGCCCCCAAACATTCAGTGAATTCAGTTCTCACCACAGCTCTCAACCTCTTAGCAAAAAACACCTGGACAAAGCCAGTAATGGGGGAATAAAGCCCCCAAACATATTCAGTGAATTCAGTTCTTACCATAGCTCTCAACCTTAGCACAAAACGTGGAAGAAGTCAATAACGGGGGGAATACAGTCCCAAAGATAGGGATAAATTCCAAAATATCCATCGTATACACTTAGAAAATTGCTAGAATAAAAGCTTTTGTGTTACCATGCACTTTCTGAAGAATATGAAGTCTGATATTCAAATTGAGTGTCATTTTTTTAACATTTGTTAACCAGGAAAGTCTTACTTGGAACAAAAGCTAATTTTTAGCACAGGCCCAGGGAGAAACACTCCAAACAGACATGTTTTTGTAAGATGGAAGGAAACAAAAACAGGGAGGGCATACAGATTCCACACAGAAGGTAAGGCACCCCAGCCAAGAATCAAACCAGAGAACATGTAGCTGTCAGGCAACAATGCTACCACTGCACCAATGCACTATTGGCTTTTCAAGGACACAAATACAGAAACCACAGATTTTATGAGGAACAAAACAAGTATGAGGGAAAAACCTACAACATTTTTACAAATGGTGGTGGGTAGGGAATTCAGGCTCTTGCCACTTGGGCCTAAGGTATAGGGTTCAAGCCTTATTCTCTACCCACCACCATGTAGCACCTGGGGCATTTACACACACACACACACACACACACACACACACACACACACACACACACACACACACACACACACACACACACACACACACACACTGCTCTGAATGTGTCTTCGTTCGTACACACACCTCTGAAAGTGTCCCATCTATCTTCCATTCACACTACTCAAAAACCTGCTCTGAATGCGTCTCCGTTCCCTTCTGAAAGTGTCCCGGCCATCTTCCATCCGTTTCAGTTCCTGCTCACTCGCGGAGTCGCGTCCCATCTTCAGTGAAGTCCTCTAAACCGTCCCTCTCACTCGCAAATGTCCCATCTTCAGTGAAGTCCTCTAAACCCTCCATTCCCGCTTGCAAATATGATGTCAGCATTCTCTGTATGTTCCCGCACTGCGCGTGATGACGTCAGCACGACTGGACTTCTTTCTTCTTAAAGAAGAACACCCTTTAAAACAAAAAAAAATTTTTTTTTAAATTAAAATATTAATTAGTCAGCGGATTCCAGGGGGGTGCAAGTGCACCCCCTTGCACCTGCCTGCGGGCGCCCTTGGCTGGTATCCTTTTGATCTGAACATTATGAGTATTTTTTATCATGAATTCAAAAACAATTGAATTATGATCAGATATAGGACATGAAATGATTTTGGAATTAATTAAATCTGTTACTATCTGGTTAGAAATAAAGACCCTATCTATTTTTGAATAAGTTTTGTATCTGTTAGAAAAAAAGGTGTATGGTAATGATTTTGAATCTATCTGATTATTAATATCATTCAAATGATAAGAATTAGCAAAATCCTTTAAATGTTTTGCATTAGATGTAATTCTTCTCTTTCCTATAGTGGTAGTATCACTTTCATGTAGTATACAATTAAAGTCACCAGCTAAAATAATATCTCCTATAGAGAATGATATGATCTTATCAAGATGATGTTTCACTGTATTAATACCAATTCCAGGTATCCAATATACATTAATTAAAGTGTAAGTCTTCCTATTAATTTGTATTGTAACCATACAAAACATTCCTTTGTCATCCTGATAAGACTGAATGGTTTTAGGAATGGGCATACTTTTATTCCATAAAATAGCCACTCCTCTTTTTTCTGAGTGTGCTCTGAACTAACCAATACTGTATATTTGTTTGTGGCTAGTTTATCAATATCTTTTTTCAAGAGATGAGTTTCTTGTAGGAAGACTAAGTTGGCCTTATGTAAATTAATGTATCTTATTAGGCTTGCCCTTTTACATGGATTATTCAATCCATTAATGTTTAAAGAAATTCCTTTTAAAGATGTCATTTGGCATTTTTAAAACTTAAGAATCTTATGATCAAAATAACAAATAACAAGATAAGTAATGTTACATCTCCTCCTTTAGGTGTACCTTTACATATAGCTGTATTTATTGAATCTCTTATGGGATTTTGTATAGGATTCAATTTTGTTTGTAGTGACAATGAATGTACAAAATATATTGTGGATGTCAAAACTATATACAAATAACAATGAACAAGTGAAAATAATGTAAGGATTAAACCTTGCATCCAGCCTGGAGTTGTAAACTCCAACTTAGAGTAGTATTTACCACTCAAGTTAACCCCTACCCTAAGCAGCAGTACGTCAGCTACCACCTTATCAATTTAATACTAGTTATATTTAACTGAAGTTAACAGTTTTCAATTCAATTATCTAGCAAGACAAGACTACACATTTGGTAAAACAGCATCATATAAACTAAAATAAACCTTTTTTTTTTTTTTTTTTTTTTTTTAAAAACTGTTCATACTACTATATACATCCATGTAATATAAAACACTTGTATTCAAATAGCATTCAAATAATCTTGATGTTAGAAATCAAGAGGAGAGAAAAATAAGTTCTAACATTCATTTAAATCAAAAACTTTGGCTAATATGATTCAGACATTACATATATTAGGATCGTCTATTTTCTGTCATGTAAATACAGTTAACAGCTTCCAAAAACCTTGAATTGCTTGTATATGAGCATTTACTCAAACTCATTATTGCCAATAGAATAAAATATTGTATTCATAGAAATTGTTATAAATCATACTTCATAGTTAAGCAGATTCTCAGAAACATTTATATACATATCTACATACACACACATACACACACACACACACACACACATATATATATATATATATACATACACACATACACACACATATACACATATACATATATATATATATATATACATACACACATGCATACACACACACATACACACACACACACATACACACACACACACACACACACACACACACACACACACACACACACACACACACACACACACACACACACACACACACATACTTATATATATATATATATATATATATATATATCTGATCTCACTGAGTTGTATCTTTACTGAGCACCATCTTACATTGCTGCCCCTCTAATAAATCTGTCTGCTTTATACAAAATAATGCACAGCAAACACATTTTAGTAACCAGATTTTACAAACATGCTATACTACTGCTTTAAAATATATCACATGACAATTTCTTCCAGTATAGAGTTATAAAATTATTTATGCTTGTCAATCAGATGAATTAAATGAGTTATAGTAATGTATATGTTTGGGACATAGGTTTTTAACACATATTATTAATCTGCTATTCCTGTATCTGTGATGTGTCAGTGTGATATCTAGGTCAAAGGTGAGACCAGCTGCTTTCAGCTTCTCTGTGAGAATTCTGAGAGTTGAAGCTTTTGAAGTAGCTCATGGACACTGTGCATGAGTCAGCCCACATCCCAGATTGTCTCTCTTAACATTTTGGTGGGAAACTTATTAAAAACTAGTGACAAACATTCATTTAGCAGTGTAAATGCATCTAAACATGACAAAACCTTCACAATGTATTTTACAGGTTATTACAGCCTCTATGTAAGTGAAATAAAAAAAAAATGTAAGAGAAAGCTATAAGAAGTATATACAATAGAATATTACTTACTGTTTATATTAATAGAGTTAAAAATAAAACATATTATTTACTATTATTTAGTTCTAATTATTATTAGTTAAAGCATGACAGATTATTTACAAACAAGCATAAGCAGTGTAATCAAGAAAGTATAATTAGGTAGTGTCATTCCTGTATCTGTGATGTGTCAGTGTGACATCTAGGTCAAAGGTGAGACTAGCTGCTTTCAGCTTCTCTGTGAGAATTCTGAGAGTTGAAGCTTTTGAAGTAGCTCATGGACACTGTGCATGAGACAGCCCACATCCCAGATTGTCTCTCTTAACATTTTGGCGGGAAACTTATTAAAACTAGTGACAAACATTCATTTAGCAGTGTAAATGCATCTAAACATGACAAAACCTTCACAATGCATTCTACAGGTTATTACAGACTCTATGTAAGTGAAATCAAGCCCAAAATTATTAATAAGTAACAAAACTCAACATTTTTGTCCCAACTCAACTCCTATGCAAATCTTATTATTTACTGTGTCTATATGATCAAAAGCATTTCTATATATTAATAAAGAAAGAAAAGAGAGTAGAAAGTAAAAGGGTGTAAGGCAGAAATAAAAAAATGTAAGAGAAAGCTATAAGAAGTATATACAATAGAATGTTACTTACTGTTTATATTAATAGAGTTAAAAATAAAACATATTATTTACTATTATTTAGTTCTAATTATTATTAGTTAAAGCATGACAAATTATTTACAAACAAGCATAAGCAGTGTAATCAAGAAAGTATAATTAGGAATAGCATTTGAAGAACATATAAACTTTTAAAGGAAAAAAAATGTATCAAATTACTGACCTTATTTTTCCTCTTCAGAAAGAGAAACAAGTTAAATCACAGCTTGCCATTAAATCTCCAGATATTTTGACTAGTTATGAAACAAAACATTTC
This sequence comes from Protopterus annectens, assembly GCF_019279795.1. Classification (NCBI taxonomy): domain Eukaryota; kingdom Metazoa; phylum Chordata; order Ceratodontiformes; family Protopteridae; genus Protopterus; species Protopterus annectens. Next base: position 1,568,340,563 of record NC_056729.1, read on the forward strand.
TTTGCACACAGAGAATAACTTTGATTAAATCTTTCCAAAATATTTGTTGCGTCTTGGAAATGCAGGAACTATATTTAAAAAGATTAATAATAAAATAAAATGATGAGAGAGAAAAAAAACATAGTACAAATCATTTGTTTTTAGTCTCTTCTTCTTCTCTGAAGTCTTCCACGAAGTTTCAGTTGCCAGTCTCTTTAACGAAGGACTAGCCCATTCCATTTCTTCTATTTTTTCCAAAATCTTATTTTTTGATAAACAGTAAAGCAGAGTCTAAGTCATCGAAAATTTTAGGACCATCAGGAAGGAAGATTTTAAGCTTGGCAGGAAACAGAAGGTATGTTTTAAACTGTACTTTTTTAAGCTCCCTTATTAGTGGCAGAAAAACTTTTCTTTTAGCTAATACCATGGAAGAATAGTCATTGTCAAAATGCACAGTTGTTTCATTAATCTTAACAGGAGCTTTAGCCCAAGCAGATTTAATAACCATCTCTTTATCAAAAGATGATAGAAATCTAACTATAACTGATCTAGGATAGTTTTTGTTAGAGTTAGTATTAGCTATAGATCTATGTGCTCTTTCGATACCAAAAGAGAATGCTTCTGGTAAATCTAAAGTTTTAGGGAGCCATGTTGTTAAAAAAAGAAGTAATATTGTTACCTTCAATATTTTCTGGCAGTCCAAAAATCCTAATGTTATTGCGCCTAGATCTATTTTCCAGGTCATCCAGCTTTGTAAATGTGTATTTTGTTTCAGCAGAAACTCAATGTTGATTTCCTCTTCTTGTATTCTATTTTCCATGTCATTCACAGCTTCTTCTATGCCTGTCATCTGGATCTTCTGTTGTTGCAGGTCCATATGTAACAAGTCTATTTGTTTTGTAGTTTTTTCTATGAAAGTGTCTATTTTAGTATCCATTTTATCCATCTTAGCAGTAAGTTGCTGGACTATAATTATCAGAGACTGAAGTTCTTTCTTGATGCTGGAGTCTTGAGAATTTGTCTTACTGGAACTCATTTCAGACTGATAAACTGACAGGAAAATTTCCAAAGTAATTTCTGACAGGAATATTATTAAGATTTCCTTTCTTTTTTAGATATAGTTCAAGAACTATATAAAACAAACATATTTAGAAAGAAAATTACTTCAAAAATTAATTTTTTAAGTAATTAATTCCTGTCAATGTAATGAAATTGGTGGAGCTGAAGAAATCTGCTGCTATCCTGTGTTCATCCTTGGCCACGCCCCCTCTCTTTAATGCCTTCTTGACAAACAAATACTTTTACCCTCACAACATGGCTTCAGACCTGACTATAGTACTACAACTGCCCTTCTCTCCTTTATGGATACTGTCAAGAGTGCCTGTGACACTGGCAAAATTGTCTCCACCCCCTTCCTTGACCTATCCAAATCATTCAATACTGTTTCTCACCCTTTACTTATCACTCAGCTTTTAATATTGGCCTTTCCCTCCCCACACTAAGCTGGTTCTCTAGTTACTCAAATGAAAGACAATATGCTGTGAGATGGCAAAACTCCATCTTTTTTTTCCTCAAAACCCCTACCAGTGTTCTTCAAGCAGCCATACTTGGACCACTCCTATGTAGCACATTCATAAACAATTTCCACTCATCTCTATCTCAAGGAGCTGTCATTTAATATGCAGATGACTCTACTATTTTCTGCTCTGCCAACTCCATCTCTGATCAACTTCAACTAACTCAAAAGGCCTTCTCCTCCACTGAATCTTGGGTGCACAACAACCACCTAGCCCTGAACCCAAATGAAATCAAAATCATACTATTCACCCCTAAGAAAACAACCCCCTTAAATAAAACTGAGTTCACCATCTATTCTCGTAGTAAGTGTTTAATTGAAGTCGTCAACCACACAAAGATCCTTGGTGTCACTACGGATAAACACATGAAATTCGACCTGCATATACAACACAACATTCTCAAAGCACATCTTAAACTTGGAATCCTCTATAGACATAATCACTTCCTAAGCCCATCGACAAAAATAACCCAAGTCACAACTTACCTATTGCCCTGTGTCATCTATGGTACCTCCTACTTACCAACATCCAAAGCTCTTCTAAATCCAACTTTGAGAAATACTACAATAAAATCACCAAATTTGCAACCAGTTCTAAATATGGTACCCATCACTGCACTGCTCTTAAGTCACTGAAATGGCTAGAACTACCAAACTACCTCTCCTACTTGCAACTAATCACAGCTTACAAAATACTCTTTAGACCCCCTAGACTGTCTTGCCCTGAGCCCAATATTCAGTTACTACCACCCAAACAGGCCCATTAGATCAGGGGATTAGAAGCTTATGCAGGTTCACAAACTTAACCTCCCACCAGACCAACTTCTTTATTCATTCTCAATAGCCAAGAAATGTAATGCTCTGCCTCTAGCCATTAGAACAACTCAAAATCCCACCTCTTTCAAAACTTGCCTTCGTAACCACCTATCCTCATGCTGGAAATGTACCTGCACCAAGCCTCCTTCAACATGTATGCCACCCTACTTCTTGTCAACCTCATGTTTTGTATGAGAAAATGCTACTGTAGATAGAGATTATACAGACAGTATACCATGTAGATCCTTACTTTATACTGATTGTTCAGATTATACTTATTGTTCAGATTATACTATTGTACATTTCTCTCATGGTTTTTTACTCTACATTTTCTTTATAAGTCTATTTTTGTAATTTAAACTGTTAATTTATTGTACAGTGGAGCTTTTATTCCCAGGCCTCAACTGCAAATTGGTTCTCTTGGCCCAGTGGATTTTCTCGGTAAACAAAATGCAAATAAATAAATAAACTCAAACAAAAGAGATACTGGTAAAGCAAACCAAGGCCAAATACAAGCATGTAGCAGCAAGGCACAGGATAAAAGTTAAAATGTTTATTGTGAGTGCTTTAATGGCTACTATTTGTTTAGTATTGTCTGATGAAGTGGCAATAGTAGCCTTGAAAGCACTCACAATAAATGTTTTAACTTTTATCCTGTGCCTTGCTGCTACATGCTTGTATTTGGCCTTGGTTTGCTTTACTAGTGTCTCTTTTGTTTGATCATTGTCTTGGTTGCGGTGATTATTGCTGCAAAAACTGGTGAAGCATTTGTTCCTCTTGTTAGATTTAGTACTTCTTTTCCTTAAATAAACTTATTGTGTTAAGCTTTGAACCATAAGTATTATCATCATCATCATCATCATCATGAACCCCCTTTTCCTATTTTCAACATGGAGTCAGTGTGTTGTGTCATCTGCTGCCATCTATCTTGATTCAGTGCTAATGTTTTACCTTCTTTGACAGTTATGCCAGACTTTTGCAGGTTTTCTTTCACACAATCCAGCCACGTTTTTATTGGATACCCTTGTTTCCTCTTACCTTCTTCCTTTCTGTCCCAAATCGTATTCACAAGATTAGCTTCTGCTTTTCTGCACATTTGCTCAAACCAGTTTAATCTGCTCTCTTTGACCTTCTCTGCAATTGTAGTTAGTTTCCCTTCTGCTCTGATGACCTCTTTTCTTCATCTGTCCCATAATGTGCATCCTCCCACTCATCTCAGGCATTTCATTTCCATCACCTCAAGCTTCTTCATCTGGTCTACTTTTAGAGCCCAGGTTTCTATACCATACAGTAGTACCGGTAGCACCACTGTTATGTACTTCTTACCTTTTAGCTTCTTTGGCATTCTTCTGTCATACACTACCCCACACATTCTGTGCCAGTTGGCTGCAGCCTCTCTGATTCTAGTTTGGCCTCCTCATTCAGACTTTCCTTCTCCTCAACCACCCCTCTCAGATACTTGAAACTATTAACTTGTCAGCTTCTTCTGATTTCCCCCATTTGCTGCCAATACAACTATCTGATCTATAGTCAGTTTCATCTCATGTGCTTTCAGTTTTTCATTCCATTTCCCTATCCTTTGCTGAAGTTCTTGCTCAGAGTCTGATGGCAATGCATAAAGCAACTTGGGTGATCTGTCGCCAGTGAAGTGTTTGCTAATGTAGTTCATCACCAGTATGAAAAGCATTAGGCTCAGAGCTGAACCCTGATGCACACTCACCCCTACTGGGAACCTCTCTGTGAGGCCGAACACTGTTTGTACTTGAGTCATTAGGTCTTTGTTGATAGCCTGCACTAATTATAGCAGTGTTTCTGGGACTTTGAACCACCGCAGGACCGACCGAATCGTTTTTCTTGGGACCTTCTCATATGCTGTCTCCAAGTCTAGGAATGCCCATTTGGACTATTTCCTCAGCTCCAGCACTTTTCTTAACTATTTGTCTCACTGCATAGAGCAGATTGGGTGTGCTGCATACTGATCTGAATTCAAACTGCTTATATCCCATCTTACTTTATATTATTGTCCATATTCTTTTATCAGTCACACTCTTCAACCTTTCATTTGATGAAAGGTTGGTGGGAGGTTGGCATAATGATTAATGTGTTTACCTTATAAACACAAGGTGCAGGGTTTGATTCTCACATGGGATAATTGACTGGGCTTATTGAGCCTGTTGCTTTCCCTGACTTCATTTTCCTTAGTGCTATTTTTACTTGTTCTAGGGTGGGCTCCTCCTTTTCTTTCATTGTAGCCTTTGGCTGGGACAGTACAGCTTCTGTGGAGTTTTCTTCATTCAGAAGCTGCTGGAAGTACTCCTTTCATTTGCCTTTGATGTCCTTTGGACTGGTGAGCAGTTTGTTGTTGGCATCCCTTATGAAGAGTGTCTGGCCATCTTCTTTATCTTTCTGTCTTTGCCTTGCAAACTGATAGAGTTTATTTGTGGTATCTACCAAGTCACTTTTGAGAAGTTTGTAGAGTGCCTCAGATGCCTTGTTCTTTGCTATTGCAACTGCTCTTTTAGCCTCTTTCTTAGCCACCCAGTACTCCTTCTTAGCCTGGCCATCTTTTCTATCTCCCACTTTTTCTTGCACTCCTTCTTTCTTTTGAAGATTTCCTGGACATCAGCATCCCACCAACAGTTTTCCTTATATACCTTATTTCCATATCTGACTCGGCTGCATATCTGTTCTATAGTCCTTACGCATGCTGTTTTATGATACTACCATTCTTCTTCAACTCTACCTATTTCCTCTTCTTCATAAGGTGTTCGACCCCTGGGTAATTCCTTGAATTTCTGTGCTTTCTTGCCAGTCAACTTCTAGGTCTTCAGCCTCTTCTATGGTGACCTTAGAGCCTTCTTTGACCACTGCTGGCATCTGAATGAGGCAACCACTAGTTTATGCTCTGAGAGAAATGTTTAACTGGGGATGACCTTGCAATCACTGAGTCTACCCCAGTGCCCTTTCTTTAATAGGAAGAAGTCTGACTGTATTTGGGTTGGTCTTGTATGTGATTTTGTGATTATCTGTCTTGCTGAACCAAGTTTTGGCCAGCATTAAGCTATTTGCCAGAGAGAAGCCTAGAATGACTTTCCTTTCTTTATTCCTTTTTCCCCACCTATGTGGACCCAGGCAGTCCTCATATCCTGTATTGTCTGTCTGTCCCAATATGTGCATTCTAGTCACCCATTATCAACACCCATACCTGTTGTCCTGCTTTATCTAGTAGCTCCTGCAATGGCTTTCTAAATTTCTAAATGCACACTTTTCCTCACTATCACAACCCTGCTGTGAGGCATTGCTGAGATTATGAAAAGTGTCGTCCTTATACTGGAGTCAGATTGCCATGAGTCTATCACTAATTTTGATGATACCCTTCACTATCTTCTAAAACTTCTCCCTCATGACAATTCCCAAACCATTTCTAGCCTGTCCTCCTCTTGAGTAGTAAACTTTGGACCCAAGTCAAGTGGTTTTGCTGCACTGCACTTCCATTCTGTCTCCTAGATACATAGGGCTTCCAGCCTGTCAGTGAGCCTACATTAGGTGTTGCAGTTCTTAGTTCATGATTGGTTTTATGTCCGCCTTTTGTGCAACAGAGCTATCCCAGGTAACCCAAGCTGCTCATCTGGACACCAGCCCAGCTGGACTATTTCCTCATTTCTAGCATTCTAGATGGGCACACACTGACCAATAGAGGCCACACCTTTCTCACCATATTACCAGCAAATATTCATGCCCATTTTTGGCAACATTAGTCAACATGACAGAATCACCTAAAGCCAATTTTTACCCCATTGAGTGATTAGCCCTGAAATAGCATGTGGTCTGTTATCTGTGTTCTCCTATTTTGAGGATACTGTGCACCATACGTGATGTCCAAAGCAGCTGACCAACTCTTCTCCCTAATGCCACCATCTAGGGTCTGTGCTGCTGTCCACAGCTCTGTTTTTGAGTGAGTTTGAGGTGGAAACACTCAATATGTTTTTGGGAGGCACAAAGACACAGGGAGAACATGCTTAGACTAAAACGGACATTGAGTGGAGGCTGGGATCAAATCTTGTACCTTGTGCATGGGAGGTGAAGACATTAAGAATTATGTTAACTGGACTCAAAATATAACCTGTTCCTATTAAGTGTTAGTGAATGGAAAATAAGCTCAAGAACTGAATAATCACCCTTAGAATAGTAGTAAAATATAAAATTTGACTCAATAACTGGCCTAACATAAGTTGCAAGTACTTTTGTAAGTAAAACAGAAGATCTAGATTGAAACTTAAGGAAATCACCGCATTGAAAAGTGCTGGACCTAAAACAGACCCCCAAGGGAGCCCTGAGGGATCATCAGCCCAATGCAAATAACTGGCTGCCGGTTTTTACATGAACTTGCCTATTAGAAAACCATGAGTTAATTCAGCTTAATATAAAATTATTAGTACCTAGTTTCGCCATGTATTCTATAATGATTGAATGTGGCACACTATTGAATGCTTTGGAGAAATCAAAGTATACCATAAAGACAGACAGTGTTGGTAGCCTTCGGAAGGTAGGATGGTCTTTGGATTGTCTGTTACTTGGAGTAAAAGCGCTCAGGATTAAAATGAAATGAGTGCTGTTGTTCACTAGCAGCACAGAAAATTGTGACTACTTAATTACAATTGCTAAGCAAATGCAGGTGATATGATAAGTGACACCTCCGCTGTTTGTATGGGAGAGAACCATGATGCATACCTCTCAAGTGTCTAGATTTTCGCCTCATATTTTTGGTCCATTCCACATAAAATGTATGATTTTCTGGAAAATCATGGATGATTGAAGTCACTAAATAATGACATACATTTGAGTTTCAGACTTCACATCCTTTGTAAACTGCATGCAAACACAAATTCTGTTATTCTTGAAACTTTCTAAGTTTATAAGAGTAACATTTAAAATCAGTGCCTATTTTTGGCCCCTTGTCCCTCCATTACATTAGGCTTTGTCTTGATTTCTTGCACTAAGAAGTTGAGGTATGTCATGATGTAAGCACTATTTGAAAAATTCAAATGAACTGCTCAGAGATAGAGTGAACAAACTATCGAAAAAGGCACAGAGAGTCGCAGATAAACCAACGGGCTTTAATCCAAAAGTAAAAACTCACAAAATTACCAATGATAAAAAGCAGTGAATGAAGCGCTTTTTGTCCTGCCCACTAGCAGGACTTCTTCAGATCGACTATTTGAAAAATTTTCAAGGTTTTGATAGGCTGTATAACACGATTTTAAGTCTGGAAGATGGAGTCCAGTCCTTTCTACTATGCTTCTTTACAAGTATTTGTAGGTATTGGCTGGTTCTTGTCAAGGTAGTTGTATATTTTTCTTTTTTGATAACATTTTATTAGGATAGTTCCAGTTTCTTTCAGTGTGCATCTTAAATTGCTATATTTGTGATGTTGACTGGAACGTTTTAAAGGCAATTGTTCAAGGTTGTATTTATGTGATATTCTGTAAAATATAATTAATACAATTAAAATAATGGTACTCCTCAAGATAAACCATGACTTGAATATACATCAGTTAGATTTAGGGGCATTCTTCCCAGTCACACCCTCCTTCTCTGTGAGACTGTTGAAGTCTCCCAGTAAGACTACAGAGTCAGTAGACGACAACCGCTCAGTCAGTTCACCAGACTGTAAGAAGACTGAATGTTATGGCAGTTATTTGATCAGGTCACCAGACTGTAAGAAGACTGAATGTTATGGCGGTTATTTGATCAGGTCACCAGACTGTAAGAAGACTGAATGTTATGGCAGTTATTTGATCAGGTCACCAGACTGTAAGAAGACCGAATGTTATGGCGGTTATTTGATCAGGTCACCAGACTGTAAGAAGACTGAATGTTATGGCAGTTATTTGATCAGGTCACCAGACTGTAAGAAGACTGAATGTTATGGCAGTTATTTGATCAGGTCACCAGACTGTAAGAAGACTGAATGTTATGGCAGTTATTTGATCAGGTCACCAGACTGTAAGAAGACTGAATGTTATGGCAGTTATTTGATCAGGTCACCAGACTGTAAGAAGACTGAATGTTATGGCAGTTATTTGATCAGGTCACCAGACTGTAAGAAGACTGAATGTTATGGCAGTTATTTGATCAGGTCACCAGACTGTAAGAAGACTGAATGTTATGGCAGTTATTTGATCAGGTCACCAGACTGTAAGAAGACTGAATGTTATGGCAGTTATTTGATCAGGTCACCAGACTGTAAGAAGACTGAATGTTATGGCAGTTATTTGATCAGGTCACCAGCTTGTAAGAAGACTGAATGTTATGGCAGTTATTTGATCAGGTCACCAGACTGTAAGAAGACTGAATGTTATGGCAGTTATTTGATCAGGTCACCAGACTGTAAGAAGACTGAATGTTATGGCAGTTATTTGATCAGGTCACCAGACTGTAAGAAGACTGAATGTTATGGCAGTTATTTGATCAGGTCACCAGACTGTAAGAAGACTGAATGTTATGGCAGTTATTTGATCAGGTCACCAGACTGTAAGAAGACTGAATGTTATGGCAGTTATTTGATCAGGTCACCAGACTGTAAGAAGACTGAATGTTATGGCAGTTATTTGATCAGGTCACCAGACTGTAAGAAGACTGAATGTTATGGCAGTTATTTGATCAGGTCACCAGACTGTAAGAAGACTGAATGTTATGGCAGTTATTTGATCAGGTCACCAGACTGTAAGAAGACTGAATGTTATGGCAGTTATTTGATCAGGTCACCAGACTGTAAGAAGACTGAATGTTATGGCAGTTATTTGATCAGGTCACCAGACTGTAAGAAGACTGAATGTTATGGCAGTTATTTGATCAGGTCACCAGACTGTAAGAAGACTGAATGTTATGGCAGTTATTTGATCAGGTCACCAGACTGTAAGAAGACTGAATGTTATGGCAGTTATTTGATCAGGTCACCAGACTGTAAGAAGACTGAATGTTATGGCAGTTATTTGATCAGGTCACCAGACTGTAAGAAGACTGAATGTTATGGCAGTTATTTGATCAGGTCACCAGACTGTAAGAAGACTGAATGTTATGGCAGTTATTTGATCAGGTCACCAGACTGTAAGAAGACTGAATGTTATGGCAGTTATTTGATCAGGTCACCAGACTGTAAGAAGACTGAATGTTATGGCAGTTATTTGATCAGGTCACCAGACTGTAAGAAGACTGAATGTTATGGCAGTTATTTGATCAGGTCACCAGACTGTAAGAAGACTGAATGTTATGGCAGTTATTTGATCAGGTCACCAGACTGTAAGAAGACTGAATGTTATGGCAGTTATTTGATCAGGTCACCAGACTGTAAGAAGACTGAATGTTATGGCAGTTATTTGATCAGGTCACCAGACTGTAAGAAGACTGAATGTTATGGCAGTTATTTGATCAGGTCACCAGACTGTAAGAAGACTGAATGTTATGGCAGTTATTTGATCAGGTCACCAGACTGTAAGAAGACTGAATGTTATGGCAGTTATTTGATCAGGTCACCAGACTGTAAGAAGACTGAATGTTATGGCAGTTATTTGATCAGGTCACCAGACTGTAAGAAGACTGAATGTTATGGCAGTTATTTGATCAGGTCACCAGACTGTAAGAAGACTGAATGTTATGGCAGTTATTTGATCAGGTCACCAGACTGTAAGAAGACTGAATGTTATGGCAGTTATTTGATCAGGTCACCAGACTGTAAGAAGACTGAATGTTATGGCAGTTATTTGATCAGGTCACCAGACTGTAAGAAGACTGAATGTTATGGCAGTTATTTGATCAGGTCACCAGACTGTAAGAAGACTGAATGTTGTAGCAGTTATTTGATCAGGTCACCAGACTGTAAGAAGACTGAATGTTATGGCAGTTATTTGATCAGGTCACCAGACTGTAAGAAGTCTGAATGTTATGGCAGTTATTTGATCAGGTCACCAGACTGTAAGAAGACTGAATGTTATGGCGGTTATTTGATCAGGTCACCAGACTGTAAGAAGACTGAATGTTATGGCAGTTATTTGATCAGTTCACCAGACTGTAAGAAGACCGAATGTTATGGCGGTTATTTGATCAGGTCACCAGACTGTAAGAAGACTGAATGTTATGGCAGTTATTTGATCAGGTCACCAGACTGTAAGAAGACTGAATGTTATGGCAGTTATTTGATCAGGTCACCAGACTGTAAGAAGACTGAATGTTATGGCAGTTATTTGATGTTCAGCTCTCATTTCCTTTCTGTGACATGCAGTTACACTGGGACAATCATCTCATCAACATGTCTAGTGTATTGTCTGATTTGAATGTTTTCTGCACCTTTCTAGTATCTACTTTGCCATTCATTGTACATGCCCTTTTCATATTTTTGTGTCTGCCTACATAGATGAAAAAGGTCCTCGGATCAGTTCTCTTACCTGGTTAAAAATGGTAAATAAATACAGTGGGTATAAAAAATTATACACCCCTGTTAAAATGCCAGGTTTTTGTGATATAAAAAATGAGACCACAATAAATCATTTCAAAGCTTTTCCCACCTTTAATGTGACCTATAACCTCTACAATTCAGTTGAAAAAATAAAAAATGTACAATAAGCTGGTTGCAAGTATGCACATCCTTAAACTTATACTTTGTTGAAGCACCTTTTGATTTAATTACAGCATTCAGTCTTCTTGGATAGGAGTCTATCAGCATAGCACATCTTGACTTGGCAATATCTGCCCACTCTTCCTTGCAATAGTTCTCCAAATCTGTCAGATTGCGAGGACATCTCTTGTGCACAGCCCTCTTCAGGTCACCCCACAGATTTTCTTTTGGATTTAGGTCTGGGCTCTGGCTCAGCCATTCCAAAACTTCAATTTTCTTCTGGTGAAGCCATTATTTTGTTGATTTGGATATATGCTTGGGGTCATTGTCGTGTTGAAAGGTGAAATTCCTCTTCAGCTTCAGCTTTCTAGCAGGCACCTGAAGGTTTTGGGCCAAAAGTGACTGGTATTTGGAACTGTTCATAATTCCCTCCACCTTGAATAAAGCCCCAGTTAAAGCTGAAGAAAAGCAACCCCAAAGCATGATACTGCCACCACCATGCTTCACAGTGGGGATGGTGTTCTTTTGGTGATGCAAAGTGTTGTTTTTGTGCCAAACACACCTTTTCGAATCGTGGCCAAAAAGTTCAACCTTGGTCTCATCAGACCATAACACATTTTCCCACATGCTTTTGGGAGACTTGATGTATTGTCTTGCAACCCTACAGCATAGCCCAGACATATGGAGAATATGGGAGATTGTTGTCACATGTAGTACACAACCAGTACTTGCCAGAAATTCCTGCAGCTCCTTCAGTATTGATGTAGGTCTCTTGGCAGCCTCCCTGACCAGTTTTTGCATTGTCTTTTCATCAATTTTGGAGAGACGCTCAGTTCTTTGCAACATCACTGTTGTCCCATATTTTCTCCACTTTTTGATGACTGTCTTCACTGTGTTCCATGGTATATCCAATGCTGTGGAATTTTTTTTGTACCCTTCTCTTGACTGATACCTTTCAACAATGAGATCCTTTTGATGCTTTGTAAGGTACCTGCGAGCCATGGTTTTTGCTGTAGAAGGCAAATGAATAAATGTCAGGAAAATCCTACTAGGACAGATGAACTTTATTTGGGGTTAATCAGTCTCTTTAACTGATGGCAGGTGTGTACCTAAGAAGACTGAAGGCTGTAATTAAATCAAAAGGTGCTTCAACAAACTATTAGTTTAATGGTGTGCACACTTATGCAACCAGCTTATTGTATGTTTTTTTTTTTTTTATATTTTTCCCCTAACAGATTTGTTTGCTTTTCAATTGAATTGCACAGGTTATAGGTCACATTAAAGGTGGGAAAAGTTTTGAAATGATTTATTATAGTCTCCTTTTTTATATATCACAAAAACTTGGCATTTTAACAGGGGTGTGTAAGCTTTTTATATCCACTATATATATATTAAAAATCTTCAGCTACATGGTTCTTAGCTGTCAGGGTCTCATGAGGTGCAAATCCAGAATAGAATAGACTACTCCTACATGGAGAAGTGTGGTTAACAGAGCCATACCAAACAAAATGGTGAGTTTCAGTGTATCAGGCTACTTTTTTTCACCTCTTGCGCCACTCCAAGCTATTTTCCTTCTAATGAGGTGAAGTATCATATCCCTAAAACCAGTGTCCATTGCCAGGGCCTAAGGTGGCTGAATTTGTCCCATTCAAACCTGCCACATGGTGAGTACTGCAGATTACGTGAGCTCTTCACCTGGTAGGCGTTGAGCTCACAGGATGGATCCAGGTAGTCATTTCTGACTGATTACAGCTGAATTTTGTGAGGCCTAGTCACCCAGTACTTGCTGATGGCTATCACTCATATTTGCCTGGCTACAGGTATTGGAAGATAGAAACTTTCGTGTAAAACAGAGCCTTCATATACTGATTTTCACCAGCAAGTTAATCCTGTTGTGGTCTCTTCTTTAGCAGATTTCCACTTTGTAGTCATGTAGATCAAGGAAGGGCCTACCAGGAGCACAAAATGTCAGAAAACATAGTTATGAGGCACACAAACCCATCTATAATAGCAAGGAGACAATCTACCAGAACAAATGCTGTATGAATCTGAGAGGCTGGTCATTGAATATTTCAAATTTTATTTAATCCTGTTCCTGACAGAGAGGTAATTTGGCAAAGAATCTCTGGGTCAGTTCCATTGCATATGGATCAAACATATTTTTGAGTAAGTGGAAGAAAGTCATGTCTTCAAGAGTGAGTTTTCAAAGTCAGGAACATTAAAACTTGACTTTTGAGAAACACTAATTCAT
>NC_056729.1:1568356298-1568401298 GCF_019279795.1 Protopterus annectens
TGGGTTAAGGTTAGTGCATAGATAGTTGTGTATGTAAGGTGTAGTGTAGGTTTATTAGTTTTTTGGTGTGCCTGTGTTGTGTGTGTGTTTTTCGGAACAGCAAATTATTTCCTTGGAAAAAAATTCTCTGTTCTGAGGTTTCGATGCTGTCATGTTTCAAACTTCCAAGTTTGAACATATGGTGTTCGAAATTTTGGAAGTTCGATTATATGACATAGACCCTATATATATATTTGTGTATATATATATATATATATATATATATATATATATATATATATATATATATATATATATGAGCCTCTTACATTTTGGTGAACGTGTATTTATGCAGGGTGGGTATTTAATATCAATGGAATGGATAGCCAAGTGGTCCACATGTTGATGGTGTGTTTTATTGGGACAGATGAATAGGATTGGAGGGGGTTAAAGTGTTTGTGCTTGTGTTAGTGAGTTAGGGTTAAGGCTGGAGTTAGGTGAGGGATAGGGTAAGCATGTATGTGTGTGAATATGTGCATTTTAGAGTTAGATAAGGGGATACATGTAGTGTTGCTAGTTTGTGTTTGTGTGTGTGCTTGTGTAGTGGAAGTGTTATGTTTAGGGAGACCCCCTGCCCACCTTAGTAATGGGTGTTAACTCTAACTAGAACTGTCCTTCCCCCCACCCTAACCCTACAATTTACCTTAATCAAAAACCTTCCAATAAACTGTGGCTAGTGTTATGGGGGAGTTTAGTGTTCAGATTAGGAAAGGAAATAATTTTCCTCTGTCAATCTATTTTTGGTGAATATTTAATCATTTGCATGAAATTATGCATGTTAGAATGTATTTTGTTGGTGTTCTTGGTCCGACATTAAATACAGTCGATTTTATATATATATATATATATATATATATATATATATATATATATATATATGTACACACACACACACACACACACATATATATATATATATATATATATATATATATAGATAGATAGATAGATAAAGTACTTGAACATTATAAATAGGGTTCAACTCATTCTTAAGCATCAGTGGAAGAAGTCAGTATTCAACTATTCAGGAGGTGTTTTCAAATCCTTTGGGGAAAATGTCATCCCACTAATTATCACATTAATAACAACGTACTAAGCATGCAATCAGTCGTGACTTGAGTACCCAGGTTGATAGCAACCTGATTTTTGACCACCACATTGCCTCCATTGTACAGAAGGCTTTCTATGTGGTCCACCTCATAAATAAGGATATTTCATACAGGAACAAGGAGGTCATAACATCCCTGTACTCCTCACTTATCAGACCTATTATCGAGTACAATGCCCCCTTCGGCATGTACCTTGCCAAGCACATAGGGCAGCAGTTGGAGAGACCACAGAGGTTCCTGACCGGGAAAATCCAGGGTTTCCAACACCTATCTCATACAGATAGGCTAAAAGCCCTGTCCCTCTACTCAGACTGCTCAGAGGTGACCTGTGTCTGGCATACAAGGCCATTTCAGACCCAGCATTTATGGAGTTGCTGCACATCCATAAGACAAACTCCACCCAAGCAACCCACATGCAAGGCCTTAACCTGGTCTGTGACATTAATAGAACTTGTTGGTGGGATAGATTTATGTCCCAAAGACTCCCCCATCTGTGGAATAGACTCCCTCGCCATGTCAAGCAGAGTACCTCTCTAGCCCACTTTAACAGGAACCTGGACGACTGGATGGGAAACAGAAAATATAACCGTGGGATCCCAGCTCTGTCCCTGCTGGACAGAGGAAACAGGTGCTGACTTTGAGGGAACATGGGCGAAATTCTTGGCTAGGCTTATAAGGGTCTCCGAGCCAATAGCCTAGTGTCATCCTATGAACCTATGAACCTATACAATCTTGAAAACCCTAAAGGCATACCCTGCAAAAGGTATGATGTCTAAGCAGTTATGTGTCTATGTTGAACTGGGTACCAGTTGTTTGTTGACTGTTTAATTGAACCTTATGAGTGCCGGATTACATCTGTTGATGGTGCAGTGTTATCGACCACAGAGAAATTACTTACATTGTCAATGGAGCTGTGCTTTAATGACTTATTTTTAAAATACAGAAGTGACATGAAATTACTGGACAGAGAGTTAGAGGGCAGACAATTAATGCATATAAAAGGACATTAATGACTGTATCAATCGCATAGATTTCACGTGAAAAAAAGGAGATTGTGCTTTGTATGCAAAGTGAGAATTGTAATAGGGGCAAATATAAATGTAAAAGGGATCCCTTGTGGCATTCTGTACTTAAAAATATGGACTCCACATCTGAACTGGCTTCTAATACTATACAGATGTGGAATCTCCTGATTTGCCACCTGTTAATGTGTCTACTGCTATGGTTTTTTGCCCCTTTGGAGTCCACTACAAAGGAAAAGTGAAAAGAAGCATAGAAATAAAATAAATAAGACTGAAACTGTTTCAGGAAATGTTGAACTAGATAGTAATTTGGTTATCAACTAGACTGCTGAAGTTTCATAGGTTCATAGGTGTGTACTAGGCTAATGGCCCTGGAGTCTTTACAAGCCTAGCCAATAGAAGTGCCCTGACATCATGCCACCCGACGTTAGTTCCCAGAGCCTCTATCAAGTAGAGCTACTGGAGTGATCCCCGGGGTGAACTTTCTATTTCCCATCCGCTCATCAAGATTTCTCTTGAAGAGGGTCATTAAGATGCTCTGCTTGACATGTATGGGAAGTGTATTCCAGAGCATGGGCAGTCTCTGGGTTATGAATCTGTCCTTCCAGCATGTTCTGTTGATTGTGGTAATGAGGTTGAGGTCTCTGGAGCGTGTGGTGTGGAGGGATTGGGATTTCTCTAGATGTAGCATTTCTACCAGAGCTGGGTCAGACATTGCTTTGTAAGTCAAGCAAAGATCGCCTCTTAGTAGACGATATGAGACAGAGAATAGCTGGAGTTTTTTGAGTCTGTCCATGTAGGACATGTGTTTAAGGCCTAGAATCCTCTTCATGAGGTACTTCTGTGGCCTTTCCAGCTGTTGCATGTGTCTAGTGAGGTACATGCCAAATGAGGCATTATACTCAATCACTGACCTAATGAGGGAAGAGTAGAGAGAAATGATGACCTCTTTCTTCCTGGATGCAAAACCCTTGGTAATGAGATGTGCCACATAGAAGGAGTTTTTGATCCTTTTCATAGGATGTTATTTTTTATTAAATAAAAGTTTGCTATCTTTGCAATTTCTAAACAATTTGTGATTTGAAATCCTTTACTTGACAACTGACTGAAAAATATTGTGAGTATATTTGCAGTTTGAAGAAATACAAGAACACTGAAAACTGTTAAAACCAAAGGAAGGATAACCGGAGACTGTAGCACCTCATTTTATTTATTTGCAGTTTGTTGGATTGGGCGCTAATAATGAGCAATATTGACAGAACAGGTTTTGATGATAGTTCCACTGACCATTTGTCATGTAATCCTATAATATATATATATATATATATATATATATATATATATATATATATTCACTTCATAACACTGAAAACTCAAAACACTGAAAATGAGAAAAATTCATAATATAGAAGACCAAAACACTGAAACTTCAAAACACTGAAAACTCAAAACACTGAAACTCAAAACACTGAAAACACATATCATACATATACTGAGTTTAAACAACATAAATCATAGCATTTTCCACCAAGTGTAAGCAGGGGGGAAAGCTCCCTTGCACCCCCCCAAACCCCCTGCTACTTAAATATATCAACTCCAAGATTGCACTTAGTGTAGTGAAGTGCAATCTTGGAGCTGATATATATAAGTAGCAGGGGGTGTGGGGGGCATTGGGACTTGCCCCCCTGTTTACACTTGGTGGAAAGTGCTATGATTTATGTTGTTTAAACTCAGTATATATATGATATGTGTTTTCAGTGTTTTTAGATTCAGTGTTTTGAGTTTTTAAGATTTTGAAGTTTCAGTGTTTTGGTTTCAGTGTTTTGAGCTTTCAGTGTTATGAAGTGAATATATATATATATATATATATATATATATATATATATATATAGGTTCATAGGTAGGTACTAGGCTATTGGCCCTAGGGCCTATATAAGCCTAGCCAAAAGGTACCCTGACTTTCGCCACCCAAGAAAAATATTTTCCTGTGCCACTGTCGAGCAGAGCCACAGAAGTGATCCCCGGGATGAATTTCCTATCTCCCATCCAATTATCAAAATTTTTCTTGAAGAATGCTAATGAGGAGCTTTGTTTGCAATAGATAGGTAGTTTGTTCTAGAGTATGGGAAGTCTCTGGGACAGGAATCTATACCTCCAGCATGTTCTGTTTATTGTGGTGACAAGGTTTAGGTCCTTAGAGCGTGTAGCTCAGAGGGATTCGGATTTCTTTAAGTGGGGCATGTCCAAAAGCTCTGGATTTGACATAGCTTTGTGTGTTAGGCAGAGATCGCCTCTGAGTAGGCAATATGCGATGGAGTAAAGTTGCAGATTTTATGAGACGGTCTGCGTAGGGCATCTGTTTGAGGCTGGTAATCCTCTTTGTGAGGTATTTCTGCATTTTTCCAGTTGTTGTAGATGTCTTGTGAGGTACATACCAAAAGGGGCATTGTACTCTATAATGGGTCTAATGAGTGATGAACAAAGGGGAACAATGACCTCTTTTTTCCTGGATGAGAAACTTTTTGTGATGAGGTTTGCCATGTAGAAGGATTTCCTGACTACTGTGGCGATGTGATTATCAAAGGAGGGACTACTGTCCACCTGTGTCCCAAGGTCTCTTATCACACTTTCGGTGTTAAGTAGACTACCACCTATGTGGTAGTTTATGGGTACAGAGTTTTTACCAAAAAGGATGACAATGCACTTTTTGGCAGTGAGCTTGAGGCCATGGCTTTGACACCAGGCATCTGTCCTTGGCCCTTTTGTAGGATGTCCACATCTTTTGGAGTTTTGATTATGGTTCCTAGTTTGCAGTCATCTGTGAAATTCATCAGCCAAAGACCTTCTGTGTTAGCCTGTACTTCAGAGAAGTAGATACCAAGCAGGAGAGGACCCTGGACTGAACCCTGTGGTACTCCACTTGTCACTGGTCTGAAGTTGGATTTGGAGTCTGCTACTTTCACAGTATGGGTTCTATCAGTGAGACAGTTGGCAACCCATCTTGTGACATAGGGATTTATATCTAGTTTAGTGAGTTTATCTATAATTCCAGAGCGGGGGATGGTGTCGAAAGCCTTGGCGAGATCTAGATAGGCTGTGTGAACCACCTTACCCTCATCTACGACTTTGGTGACTGCTTCAAAGAAGTCTATCAGGTTTAGGAGACATGATCTGCCTTTTACAAACCCAAACTGGGTGGGGTCCTGAGTTTGGAGGTTACCAGTGTCATTGTTTATAAGTTCCATGATGATACATTCCATAGCCTTGCAGACCAGGCTTGTCAGGCTAATGGGGCAGTAGTTTCCGGGGTCAATGGTGGGTCCCCCTTTGGGGAGTGGGATAACCTTCGCTGTGCACCATTTAGTGGGCACATAGCCTGAGGTGAGGCTATGACTGAACATGGCACTTAGGTGGAGTGCTAGTTCGTTCTGTAGTTCATGTAGAACGCAGGCTGGGATGTCATCAGGTCCCATGGATGCTGTGTTCTTGGTTTTGGAGAGTGTGTTTTTTACCTGTTCAGCTGTGATTACAGGAACTTTGCATTCTTCTGGTATAGAGATGGGTCCTTTAGGGGATGACAGGGGAGTAAAGTTAGCACTGAACCTATCTGCCAGGATGTTGGCAATATCAGTTGGTTCTGTATATTTAGTGCCATTGTGCTGTAACTCAGAGCAGATCTGAGTGTTGCCATTGAGATTCTTGACATAGCTATAGAATGCTTTGTGGTTGTCTTTAGAATCAGTGGCGATTTTGTTTTCATAACTAGCTTTGGAGGATTTTATGAGGGATCTCAGCTTCTTACTGAGGCTGACCAGGGAGTTCCTCCAATCATGGGATTTTGCTCTTTTCTTCTGTTTTAGAGTTTGTTTATGGCAGGGGACCACCAGATTGGCTTCCTTTTTTTGGAGGACAGCATCTTGGTTCTGTTAGGGATTGCACAATCTATGCATTTGTGTAAGTGCTTATAAAGTGCATTTGTGTAGGATGCAGCAGTCATACCTCTATTGTCCGTCAGCATGGGTGTCGTGAAGTTTGCCACTTCTGTCTTAAAAAGCATGAAGTTGGCTTTGGAGAAATTTTGTACGGTGGTTTCCCTAACGGGGGTGGGGGGGTGGGGGGGTGGGGGAGGGATATGGATGTCTTGGGTGATTAGCTTGTGGTCGGATCTGACCAACGAGGAATTGACCTCTGGTGTGGAGCACCAGTTGCCCATGTTGGTAATAACCAGGTCTAGGATATTGCTGCCCCTGATGGGGGTGTGGATAAGTTGATCCAAGGCATTGGAATTTATGAATTCCAGAAAATGCTGAGCACAAGAGTTGGTACATGAGTAGTTTTCCCAGTTAATGGTGGGGTAGTTGAAATCGCCCATTATTAGGGTGTTAGGTTGTACCCTAATATTTTCCTGTGTATCATGCATGGTGGGGGATCTGTAGCAAGCTACAATTTGGATTGCGGTCTTGCCCAGAGTTAGTTGCACTTGGATAATCTCAGATGCATTATGCTGAGCAACTAGCCTGGAGGTGTGGATATCCTTAATGAATATGGACACACCTCCGTCTTTAGTGTTTCGGTCCAGGTTAGGTGGCCGAAAGGTGTGGTATGAATTATAGCCTGGTAATGCAGGGGTACTCTCTGGAGCCTTGAGCCAGGTCTCTGTCACTGCACAGATGTCAATGTTCTCCATTTTAAGGAGTGCCTTGAGTGAGTGCATTTTGAGGTTTAGACTTCTAGCACTGAGTAGCAATACCCTCAGATTCTGCTTGCGTGTACCTGTTACGGTGGTGAATTTGTCATTTGAACCTTGCCTAAAAAGGCACTATAGGGGTGGCTAGAGCCTTAGCCAGTATCCGAAATTCCAGGGGTGACAGGTGCAGGCCATCTCTGGCAAAGCATTGTGGTTTGTCAATCATGTAATCCCAGGCAGACAGATACTGGATCCCCTTAGAATGACACCAGAAGCTTAGCCAATTGTTGAGGTCAATCATTTTGTCCTTGTACTGTGGTATCATTCTGAGTGATGGCAGGATGCTACTCAGGGCTAGGGTCATACCTGCCTGGGCTACAAGATCAGACAGCTCCTCCATGTCCCTTTTCATGTAGTCCAGGGAGGTACGTCTTAGGTCATTCACACCAACATGGACAATGACAGAGTCATATTTGTACTTGTTGTGGAGTGACCTGAGTGCATGCGTTACGTGGCGGATCCTGGCACCTGACAGGCAGCTGACAGTAACATTCTCCTTGTTTAGCCTGGTGAATGGAACATCAGTGTGCCTGACTATAGAATCACCTATGACTAGAGTGTTGGGTACGTTGGTATGCCTTATGGGCTGTGGTTGAGTGGCACACTGAGTTTGTGGGCTATGTGTCATTTGGGTTGTGTTGGGGGGTGGAGGTTGCTTGTGTTTCTACTTTGGAGGTCCCTGCTGCTTGGGCAGGTTTTTACTGAGAGCCTCCATGAATGTAGGTGTGTGTTTTGTGTTTCTATGTGTGTGTTTTGGTGGTGTAGGTTTTGAGGGACTATGTGATGAGTGTGGTGTGGTGCAAGTGTTTACCTTCTCCTGTTGACTGTCTAGTCCAGTCTTGGGTGAAGAGAGCTTTGCTTCCAGTTTGGCTATATAAGTGCATCTCTCACAGCTTGTAGTGTTGGGTGGTAGGCAGAGAGGGTTGTCTGTGTACATGAGGCAATTGCTGCATTGCCCCAAGATGTCCAGATTCATCAGGTCGACAGGAGAAAACACTAGGAGCTGACCCTTAGACATGCCTGGACAGGTGCTTATTTGTTAAGTACTAGAAACTGTTTCCCTCTAGACAAGTGATGAAAGTTGAGTGCTGTAGTAATGTGTAGCTTATTTAGTGCTTACAACGAGTTCTGAACAAGTGCTGAGCTCAAAGAAACAGACTTGAGTGCTGAAACTAAAAAACTGGCTAGTTCTAAGAAACAAAATTAAGCTAGAAGGCTTCCCTCCAACACGGAAAGGCTTGGGGGCTCAGAAGCCCACAAACTGTCCTGGACACAGCAAATCTGTATCCAGACTAGACTACCCACAGGAAAGGCAGGAGACAAGCTTAGAATTTTTTTTTTTTTAAGTGGAAAGAGAGAAAGGAGGAGCAGAAACTAAGTGGATTGGCCTTCTCAAATGTTCTCCTTGTATTAGGTAGAATGAGGCAATAACACTAGACTGGGAGGAGTGTCCCAGATCAAATTACTGCAGAAATGTTTCTCACAGCAGAAAAGCAGCAGTGAGCCTTTAAATGAAATTTTAAACAAAGGAGCCTCTAGAGAAAGCTTTTAACTGCAAACAAGTTATCAGAATCAAACAACCCAAACAGATGCGTAATAAAAGTGGACAATTTCCAGTTGATACCTCACACACAGTGAAACTAGCTAGAAAAGTATGCAGTAGACAAAGTGCTATAAATAACTCAAAAAATAAGCAAAAAAAAAAACAGGATACTTAATGTTATATATTATAGATCCGAGTTTGCTCGGTGTCCTTCCTTTGATTAGCTCAATGTGAAATGGCAGAAACACTCACAAACTTAACTTCTTAGGTAACAGAAAGTTGAAACCTGAGACAACTTTAAAAAAAGCTCAAAAGAACCAATGAGGTGCTTAGTCTAAGCTGTAGTCCAGGTGACCCCAGTCAGCCAATAACCATAAACAATCCCCTCTCACTGAAATGCCTTATGGCTTTGGCTAAAATATATATATATATATATATATATATATATATATATATATATATATATATATATATGTATATAAGTGTGTGTGTGTGTGTGTGTGTGTGTGGGGGTCATTGGCCATAGTCATTGCTGAAAAGGTTCTGAATCTGTTTAACTAATAAAAGCTAAAAAAATACTGTAGTATAAAAATAAGGCCTATTTACAGGACTTTATAATTTCTCTGCCTCCCCCTGCATGGTTCTCTTTTGACATTTTTCTGCAATTTATTGCTAAGTTACATCTATTCTTTTAATGATTGCACATTCTTACTTGCATCAAAAATATTACAGATTAATAAGGTAGAATTACTATAATTTTGTAAGAGTAGAACTGTGGTGGTGGTGCTGCGGTAGCGTTGTCGCCTCACAGTAAGACGTTGTCCTGTTCGATTCTCAGCTAAAGCGTCTTCTGTGTGGAGACATGCGTGAATGGGCGTACCTTCATTGAAGGTTGTGCATCAGAGCTGGCAACTCGGTACGTAAAAATCTACTGCCAATCATTAGTGGACCGGAGTTCCGCTGCGGCGACCCCTAACTGGTAAAAGCCGAAAGACACAACAACTATAATTTGCAAGAGTCATATTCTGTTATTAATATTGTCTGACAATACAAGCTAATACTAGAAGTAGGATCCTCACCAAGTAATACTTAGAAAACAAAGGCCTTCTGCTGAAATTTTATTTATAATCATTTGAAAAGGCAAGTAATGAATTTCACTCTGCAACCCCAAATGGAATAACTCATGTTGTTGCCTTGTAATAGAGAAGCATGAGTATTTATTCACGTCTGTTATACAAATTATACTTATGGGCATTTGGCAACGATAATATTTTAAAAGTCTGGGTAAAAATCATTGCTACATTGCTTTGCTGAGATATAGACTCTGCTTTATACTGAACCATTGAAAATCAGACATTGTAGCAGATGTAACTTTTTTATTACCGAATACTTTGACTAATATTGTTAACGTTGTTCCAGGAGATAGCCTCTGAAATTTCTATGGAATTTATTTGCTTCTACTGATAGACTGGAGAGAACAGGAGCATTTTTCTTTAGAGAAAAATGAGTAAATAAATAAACGAATAAATAAATGAACAAATAAATACTGTACATAACATTTCTGAAAACAATCTGCTTTTTTCAACTGTACATGGGAAGCAGTAAAGACAGTTTAGAAATTCAGGCAACTATTCTTAAACAGAATTTGTAGTACATTTTTGTAGCAAACTAATTGCAGGAAATTTGGAAAATATGGAATATGTATGAATATGTAGAGCCTTGAATGTAAAGACTGTATTATATGTGCAGTTGCTGCAGTAATAAGAGTAACTGCGAGATCAAAATAGCAAGTTTGAATAAAGTACATTACAGGAAATGAATGCTTTTTGAAAATTAAAGCAACAACAAAAAAGTCTTATAGAAAATTCCATTAGTTTTTTACATTCAAGTGATAGTCTGGGTAGTCTTTTTATTGACTGTCACAAAACTGTTAATTTTCCAAGAACCATCGAGAGGTAAGCATGTTAGATTGTGAATACTGAAAGGATGGCTGGATGAAGTAGAGAGGAATGCCTACTGATTTAAAAGTATTCATTACTTAAGGCCAACGTTTTTTTAATCTGTATTGCAGCTCTTCATGAGGAATCTTACATTATGTTCTCCACCGAAAAAAAATCCATGTTGTGTATCAACTGCTTTCGTGACATGCAAGTGTGAGTATGCATTTCTTAACTGTGTAGTGCTTTTTAAACATGAATAGTCAGTACAGACATGCAAAATATTCTTTAATTCTGAACTACTTTTGTATGTCTGCAATGTTTAATATATTCTTCTTTAGTTATGAACTGCTTATATATGCCTGCACTCAATCACCACAAGCTAGTCACTGAATAAACAAAGCGACTGTGTGTAGATCTAGGGATGTCATTATCCCCCTTTACTCACCCCTCATTAAGCCAATTATTGAGTATAATTCTCCCTTTGGCAACATATGGAATGTCCACAGAGATACCCTATTAAAAGGAAACAAGGCCTAAACAGTATGTCTTACATGGACTGACTCAATGCCCTGTCACTATACTCTGTATCGGGTCTTTATTAGAAGCCCGAAGATCCGTTTGAGCAAGGGGGAAAAGAGCGACACATATTGCGCGAACTATGGAAATGGCGAACGTCCATAACTGTGAAATCTGAAATGTCGATTTGTCATGGTTGGCTCATCTGCGTTATAGCTCCATAAGGTAAGTGTGCAATAGTTACGGACCTTAGGGTTAGGGTGCAGGTTAAGGTAAGTGCATAGAGAGTAATGTATGTAAGGTTTAGTGTAGGGTTAGAAGTAGGGTTTGGTTAGTGTATGTATATAGTTTATTTATTATGTTTGGGTAGGTAGTATGTGGTGGGCGATGGGGTTGGCCGACTATGGCGATTCGAGATTTTAAATTTCGCGGTTTAGGGGGGTTCGGCATATTTGCGGTTCAGGCTATATGTGTCACTGTTATGATATTCGCTCAAAAGGGTTTTCAGTTTTATAATATAGACCCCTCTGTATCTTATAGACTATTAATGTGACATATGCCTGGCAAAAAAGCCATCCTCCAACCTAATACTGATGGATTTACTGCACATCAGCAAGTCAAATGGCATCAGGAATACCTGGTCCAGGAATCAAAATCTCTTCTGCAGCATCGACAAAATGGCTTGAAGAGATAGGTATATCTCACAGAGGATACCAATGCTCTGGAACAAACTCCCCAGCCCATAAAACAAAGCTCACTCCTGTCCATATTCAAGTGCAACTTGGATCTATGGATGGAAAACAGACAATTTACTCCAGGACTACCATCTGTACTACTAATGGACAGAAACAACTCCAAAATGTTTTACCCTATGCATGTGTCTCCTCAAATTATCTATGGTATGATCCCAGTTATTTTCACTACGGGTAATATATTAACAACCATGAGATGGGTAAGGCCAGTCTAACTCCAGACAAGATAGGCTAATTCATGCAAGAAAAGGAAATTAGCTAGGCTTAAAATTCCCTGCAAGGGCATGTAGCCTAGTACTTAACTATGAACCTATGAATAATGAATATTAACTAATCTTATAAGATTAGTTTGATGTGGTCTTTACAGATGGTTAACATTTAAATAAGTCATTATGATCAAAAGGCATTTATGACAAAATAAATGAACATAAATTACTACACTTTGCATTAATGAATACACAGGCTAGACAATAAGACTACACATTCTGACATCACATGATGTGCAGTGTAGCACAGAAACAAAGTATTACCAACATTTCCATGTGCAATACAATGATACAATGGGTGCACACATACTGTGTGCATGAGCATGCAGGTCACATGCTTCACTAGAGTTATGCTGAGCTAAGCTGGGTACTGCATTGCAATTTGGATTTGGATGGGATTCAGACACAGGGGCCCAAACTGGCTCATTAGCATAGCTACTGTACTGCAGTGCTGTTATTAATGTGAAACAAAGCATGAGTGCCACTTTGCATGAGAATGCTTATAAGCAAAAATTTGTAGAATACTAGGGTTTATATAACAACTTCCTGGAAGCAGACATAAAAATATGGAACGTAGAGAGCTCAGCAGGTAATGAATACAGTATAATCAATACCTGTGGTGAGTGGTGGGAACAGTAAAACATATATCATAGCATATGTGTGAGTGGGAGCAGTGCACAATGGCATGCCACTATCATGTCTAGCTGCCCTTGTGTGTATAAGACACAAGGGGCACAGCGACTTTTGGTACACAGTGGTAAACATGGCAGTACATTGTAAGGAGGAGAGGTATAACAGGGTGTGTGCATACCAGTACATGGGGCAACTAGAAGCAGGAAGGGGTAGAAGGATCCCATAATCAGCGCAGCAGAGTCTAAAAATGTAGATTGTGGACAGCAGTATAGTGACCTGATAAACTGCTCCAAAATGGGTAGAAAGAAGCCACTTTTCCAGGTGGATGATTTCTACAAATTGCCTGACACACTCATTAACCCACAGATGTACAGTGCTTGCCATAGACCCTGCAAAGTGGTAATGGATGGAAAAGTTCACCAACCGAGAGAGAAAAGTTTTCTTGCAGATTCTTTTCATACACAGCATGTACATTGTGATTGTGAGCATATCTGGAAACAAAAAAAAAAGTATACAAAAAAAAGAAGAAAATGTCAGGTCTATAATTACTGGCATCTTTGTCAGTTTTTAAGTAATTTCATTGCAACCAGACTTTTGGAAAAAGACAATCTTAACAGACTGGTCCTGAGGTGTCTGAAGATATGGAAGAAAACTAATCAGAAGTGTGGTGGTCAAATGAACAAGTCACTTTGCATGGGAAGGTTAGGAATTCAGAAAACTTGTGCAAGGGTGAGAGTTAACAACACCCAGTCCATGTTATCTCCAGTCCTGTGGTCAAATAGGAAAATTATCTAAACAGTGAAAACTCTCATGAGAAACAGCTGCTGCAAATGATATGATGATCGTTATTTTGTAGTTTTGGAATGAATACTTATTTTCAGGGGCTCAGTCTCTCTTACATCTCAAAGCTGATAGGCAGAAGGTTGAAAAAGAAATTATGTTCTCCTGCTATACTGCCTGAAAAATAGTTGACTGTAAAGGAAATTCAGAAAAAGTCAGAACATAATAATTTCAAGACTATAAACCAGAGTTGCACAAAGTCCAGCCCCAGGGCCAAATCCAGCCCTCGACGCAACACCATCCAGCCCCCAGAGAGTAATCAAAATTTTAAAAAAAATGTGAAAAAAATGCTAAGCCTTACTCCAGTCACGCAAACATTCCAGCACGTGCTTCCTTACCTAATTGACTGCAGTTGCGCACACCTCTAATTTTAGCTGCGGAAGTAACTATACTTTGTTGCTTATAACTTGTAGTTTGTAAACAGTAGTAACTTTCTGCAAGAATTTGTAATAAGTCATGGCTGCAAGCCAGAATAAAGTTAAATGCAATGTTGATGTAGGAAACAGGAAAGTTCATGACTGCTGTCTTAAGTAAAAATGGCAGTCACCTGTACCTAGTGTTAACTCATAATGACTTACTATGTTTTGAAGTGGCCCGCAGATGCATTAAGAATTCGTGTAGTGGCCATCCCCACAAAAAGTTTGTGCACCACTGCTATAAACTATAAAAGACTTCAAGATTTACAGGATGAATGCAAAGTAAGAATACAAAGTGAAAGGAAGCCCAGAGATGGTCGATGAAGTTGCTGGCAAAGTATCTGAACAGAGATCCTGTATTGTTCATGGGGGTGGCAGAAAGCTGTTGAAGGATTATCACAAATATATGCACAAAATAAGAGTGAAATTTCAAAGCCAGAGGTCCAGGAGGAAGAACAACCAGATATGTTACAAACCAGTTGAATGAAACTAGAAACTAATAAAACTGTGGTGGTTAGAAGTGAGAATGTCAGGAGTGGGAGAGAGAGAGAGAGAGATAGAGATGATGATGACTGAAGTCCAAACAATGCTGTAGTGCAGCAAATAAGGCCTCAAAAGAAGACCAACTGCCTGAAATTTGGCATAGAGGGTTAAGGCTGTGAGATGTAGATTTCCCGTGGAACTGGGTTTGATACTCACAGCTCTCATTTGCCTACTGTGTGGCCTTAAGCAAGTCACTTAACCAGACAGTGCTTGGAACAACTGCAAATTTGGGCTAGGCTCCTCAGTGGTACCATTAACTTCAATCCTAGTAATTACCTATGAACCTATGAATCCATGCTTCTCGAGATATCAAGGAACTCTGAAGAATCCAGAGAGGGAAATGGCCTGTTCCAGACTTACCAAGGACTAAAAAATTGTATTTATCAAAATATATTGTAAATCTAGTAATATGAGTTGTTGTTGATAATGGGGGATCTAAATGCTCATTTTGGGATATACAGACAGACAGATCAAGATAAGAAGCACTTCCTCAATCCATATGGACAGGGCAACAGGAATGAAGAAGGAGACACCATTCTTGATTTCTATCTGGCAAATGGCTTGATGGTGACCAACAAATGGTGCAGCAAGAGAGACAGTCACAAGAACAAGAGTGGACAGCATATAATTCAGTCATGCTTCCTTCTACTAAGGAAAAGGGCATTGTGGTAGAATCAGAGTTAAGCACAAACTACTCCAGGTCACAACCAGCTGCAAGCAATGGTCAGAGAAGGCTCCAAAGTCAACAGAGACTAGGCTGAAGATCTGGAAGTTGACTGTAATGAAAGCAAAAGAGTCAAATAAATATTTAGGGCTCTAATACCTCAGGAAGATGAGGAAATAGGCTGAGTTGAAGAACAATGGCAATGTCTCATAACACCATATATGAAGATGATAGAACACATCTGTGATCAAGCCAGTATGGAAATAAGGTACATAAGGAAAATGGCTGTGGAATGCAGAAGTCCTGGAAGCCAACAAAAGAAAGAAGACCATGAAAAAATGGGAGATAGAAAAGGCAGACCAAATTAAGAAGGAATACTGGTTAGCTAACAATGAGTCTCAATAGCAAAAAACAAGGCATCAGAGGCACTCTTCCAGCTTCTGGAAAATAACTCAGCAGATTCACAAAGAAACTAGAAGATTGCAAGCCAAATGCAGAAAGATTAAGACAATAGGGGGTAGGTTTGGCATAATGGTTCAAATCTTCACCTCATAGATGTAGGATAAAGGGTTTGATTCTGAATTTGAGTTATTGTCTAGGCTTAAAATGGCCCATCAGGGCAGTTTGCTTTGTATTCACCAATGAACTTACCAGATATCTTTCAAAGAGATACCAGCAAGAATCTGCCTACCAGTCCACAAGGCAACAATAGAAAGTGGAAGGATTACTTCCAATAGCTTCTGAATGAAGAAAACCCCACAAAAGCTTATACAAATGAAGTCATCTGTTGGAAGGATGTTCCTTTTTTGTGGGATCTTGATTACATCACTGTGTGGGGGCACATAGTGGTTTTATTCATGTAGGGTTGCTGTGCTCAGAATGTCACTGTGTGACTCCATAGCATGTATACATTATACTACAAATTAGTGGGCAGTACACTGATTGAATGCTGATGTTGTAGCTGACATGCACAGCTTTCCTACATGATATTCTCCACAATTCATGCAGTTTTGAATTGTGTACAATGCTGCAGGTCTTAATTTGTACACCTACTTGTGTACCTAGACTGCTCCAGGTACAAAGTAATGTATGTAGATACTGTGGTGAGTTGGAACATGTTTATGAACTGCTAAGGGCTTTAGTACATAGTCTTTACCATGTAACAGCCCTATGCAATTTCAGACTATATTTATGAACCTCAGCCCTGGATATTAACCACTAAATAGACTTTAAAATCACATTTCCTTATTTATAAGAGTAGTGTAGCTACTTGATCCACTTGTTTTTTTTTTCAAGACCAGAATATCTACAAAGTCCAGTGGATTTTGATAAGCATTTCTTTTTTGCTTTTTGCTTTTGAATTAAGTATTGTTTTAATGTAGTTACTAATCTTCTCTGAACCCAATGGACAGGACTTCATCTGAGCAGGAGTCCTAGAAGCAGTTGGTGAAACGGGATTCACATCAGTAGGTGAGGTCAGTGTTGTGATTGAACATTTTCATAGTGGCAAGGTGCAGGATGAAATCTACTTAGAATTGTTCAAAGTACTGGGCATTGTTGGAGTATCATGGTTAACATACCTTTTCAATGTTATATGGAATTCTGGGACAGTACCTCTTATTTGGAAAACTGGAATAGTGGTTCAAATTTTCAAAAAGAGGGAGAGTGTGTGTGTTCACAGTTATACAGAGATCACATTTCTGGCCTCTCTCAGAAAACATATTCCAGAATGCAGAAAAGGAAAACTCATCCAATAGCTGAATCTCTGATTCAGAAAGAGCAATGCAGATTTTGTCGTAGTCCTGGAATGGTGGAGCAACTATATGTCCTTGCATAGATATTCAGTGGGTAATGGGAGTTCACTAGTACTGCTCGCTTGTATTTTTTACATGTAGAAGACATATGACCCTATATCTTGGCCTGCCATGTTGGAGCTGCTACAGTAGCATGGGGTCTTAGGACTGCTGCCATACACTGTTTGACCTCTATATTTCTCGAGTGAGATTTGGGTCCACATTCTCAGCATTAAAGCCGAATATATTTGGAAGGAGCGTAGGTCTCCATCAAGGGTGTCTTGTCTACCTTCATGCTTGTGAACTTCATGAAAATGTTACCAAGATGCAGTCAACATTTGGAGAGTATCCATTTTTGAGACACAAGATGTACATGTTTTTTGTTGTTGATGATGTTTTCCTATTAGCCTTAAGTGACTATAATCTCCAACATGCACTGGAGTGATCTGTTACTGAATATGAAGCTGTTGGGAGGAAAATCAACACCTCCAAATTAGAGGTCATTATTATCGCCTACAAAAGAGTATATTGCACTATCCATTAATAGAAAGGCAATTACACAAGATGAAAGAGTTTAAATCTTTTGCATGCTGATTATGAGTGAGGGTAGCAGAGACTGAATGACTGACTAGTGGACTGAGACACCAGCAGCAACAGCAGCACTGCAGGTGTTGTACTGGACTGTGGTGGTGAGATGAGACCTGAGTCCCAGATGAAGCTGACAATTTTCAGGGCAGTCTATGTCTCCCATCCCCACTTATGGTTACAATGAATTCACAGACACAAGCAGCAGTAATGAGGTTCCTTTACATGATAGCTGGGATCACTCTTTCTTTGATCGAATGAATGTCTTATCAACTGGGGGACCATGAAGTACAATGACTGCTCTTTTGTGTTGAAAGGAGTCAGGTTGAAGTGGTTTAAGCTCCTTGTGAGCAGGCACACCCTGCTGTGAGGTGGCCCTGTGGCATATCCAAGTGTTGGAGGATTATAGCATTTAGATTGCCTGACAATTCCTGAAGATCCCACATAATAAGCTGAAGACTGTCACTGAGGCTATAGTTACTTCTCACAGCTTCCTACTACCAAGATACACATTATGGCAAATGGTACAGACCTAGTGGATTATGAGCAGGTTGTCGATCATAACCTGCTTGTTGTCTATTCGAGACATGGATAGATGCCATGAAATTCAACTGAAGACCAAAGCTCAAGGTGAATTTCTTGGCATCCATGTCAAAAACACATAATGTAAGGTTATGATTGGTGACATGATCATAATTGTTTGTAGTGCATGGTGCTTTATCTGCTCCGTGTACTTCTACTTATAGGGGAAAAATCACTAAGTTTTTTCCTGGCTTTCAAAGCTGTAAAACACTTAGCGAGTGCTGCCAAGGCAAGTAGCATAATGCAGTCCATTATGTTCACAGTTACCTTATCATACCTGTATACCTCTCAACTGTCTAGATTTTTTCAGGATATCCACATTATTGCTTCATATTTTTGGTCTGTTCCTCATAAAATCTGAAGTTTTCAGACAAACCACTGAGGATTGAAGTCACTAAATAATGGCATACATTTGAATTTCAGAGTTTGTATCCTTTAGAAAATGGATGCTAACACATCTTGTTATTCTAGTAACTAATTTTGTTTGAGGAAGAAGGGGCATATTACAGGTACAGACAGTGCAGAAACACACTATGTTTTTCTTAGCTGCTGATTGTTTCCATCAGCACCTTCTAACATGATCCAGGTCCATTTACAATTTCTGGTAAAGCTGGTAATCCCAGTCAATAGATATTTGCCCTTCCATTACCTCCCATCATGCCTTGTTGGTTTAAAATCCTTTGACTAGCATCCCACACCATCTTTCCCTGTCCTACTGCTGGTGTTAGGATACGTTTCTTTTGAAGTGCAATCGCTGTCTGTAGGTTTTAATAGCAAGAAATTCATACTAACCACATGTAAAACATCATTTTGTACTGTATACTGTGTTATGATTCATGCAATCTCATTCTTTAGGTACAGAAGTAATTTGCTGTACAACTGCTAATTCATTTATTGTACAATATGTGCCTATAAAACAGCATTGCTACAAGTCACCTCACTTATAATCTAGACTATAATGTGTACCTACCAAAAGTGCTCCAGGAATGTTACTGAACTGAAATGTAGCTTAATGCAGCTGTGATGAATAGACTTATTTGTTTGCATAGGGTAGTAACTTGCCAGTGTGAATTGTACGTGGAGCATTGTATAACTCTTACAAAGAGCATGAGAATGCCATTACATATTTATCAGTGTTTTTTTAACTGCAGTAGATAGAATTGTGTTTCTCTATCATACCGCACTTCATATTGTGACTATATATTGCTTCCATTCTCCCTGTATTACTCTTATCTTGTTCTCTGACTCTCCTTACCTGACTACCTATGTCTAACACCCATTTCTTGCCACTTGTACTCAACTTCTACTCTACCTGTTGTGCACTATCTCGCTGTTTTCTTCTAACTGCTACATAATTACATATCTATTAACATACTCTTAGCTATGTAACCTTCCATCTCTCTCCTCTCAACATAGGTCACAAGTCCATCTTCTCTTCTTAACCCTGCAAGCTTCACCTACCATGCAAACTCAAGTCCCTCTGGATTTCCTGAAAGTCCTGATAAACTTGGGATCTGCTCATGTTCATCTTATTTTGTTCAACAAAATATGTGCCATTTGTAGTGGTTATATTTGTTGTTAAATCTGTTAGCTGTAGTCACCTGCTCCACATCACCGGACACTTTGGTGTCCCCCACCACCTCCACGTACTATCCGGTCTGGCATTAATCCTACCCAATCTGCACATTTTCCCATCTCTACCACTATTCTTTCTGTAGTCATTACCTTTAATGTTATCTCCCCGCACTTCCAT
The DNA here is from genome assembly GCF_019279795.1 of Protopterus annectens. NCBI lineage: Eukaryota > Metazoa > Chordata > Ceratodontiformes > Protopteridae > Protopterus > Protopterus annectens. The sequence goes on from NC_056729.1 coordinate 1,568,376,042, forward strand.
CTCGCATGCCTCTCAGCCATTACACCTACTCTGCAGTAGTACACTAGTCCAATTATTCTGTATTTTTCACCTACTGACCTAACCCAAACTTTACTTTTTTCTCTCACAAAGTCTTCTAGGTCTAAATAACTTAGTGACTCATCTCCTGTCCCCCTACCTTATACCAGTATATTCCCAGCTTAGATCTTTCTGTCCTATAGCCTTACTATACACCACAAACTCTATATTCCTTTCAGTCTAATTTACAAATTGTATTTTTACCACACTAGGTTTTTCTTAGCTGTTGATTATTTCTAAGGGCACCTTTAATCATGATCCAGGCCCAACTCACTCCTTTTGATGATCCAGGTCCAACCTCCTCTTTTTGCCCTCACTATGCTATGGCTCATTCCACTCCCCTACCCTACCCTACCCCGATTCCCACCCAGCCTCTTTCAATTACCTAAGCTGTAGCCATACCTCCATTCACTAATCATTATTGACCAATAGACACATACACTCTAAGCTCCACCCTCACCACACCCATACCAGAGCCATTTCCATATAGGTCTAGACTTTCTCTTTACATACTATACACAGTTATACTCACAACTCCTCCAAATAGTCCATAACTTATTCTGTTTTACCTCTTTTTCCATTTCCTCATTCCACCTAATTATATATTTACCTTCTCTAGCCAAAATAAAGCTTAAGTATGGTTCACCTCCCACACCACTTTATCTTCTTAATGTCACTACTTGCCCTCCAATGTATACTACTACAAGCCACTTCACCTCAATGTACACTAGCACCAACACCTATAAAAATTTCACTTAAGCCTTATCTCTGGTCACCCAGGTATATAGTTTCTACAACCTCTATCCCTACTTAATTGATCATAACATAACTCACTTTACCAAATTCCACTACTTCCCTACACCTAACAAAATAAAATTAATGCCACATAAACCCTACAGGCAAGCAGACAATGCTAGCCTTATTCAACATATCAAATTCCAGCTCCTTAAACTTTTACACTGTGGAGATATTCACCCCAGCCCTGTACCTATACACTCACGCACCTCTTCACAAACTTCCTTCACCAAGGAAATGCTACTAATAACACTAAATGTATGTAGTTTATGGAACAAAATCACTAAATTTCATGCATGGCTAGCACTCCACTCCCCAGATATAGTAGTGGTCACTGAGACTTGGTAAAAGCCATATATTCAGGACCCTGAAATTTTCCCCCCAGGCCACTACATTTTAAGAAGTGATAGAACACTTAAGAAAAGAGGTGGGGTAGCACTAATCTATAATTCCAATTTGTCACTCACCCCTCTTTCAAAACCCATCCCTTCCTTTGGTAGCGCAGAAGTACTCATAGCATCCATGCATGTGAACAACTCTAAACAAATATGTATATGAATAATTTATATACCCCAGGACAAAATATACCAACTCTTGAAGACTTTCTCTCTTGGGCCTCCACTGATATCTCTAATGTAGCTATTATAATCAGCGATACTAACATTAATTGCCAAAATATGATTTCCACTCCCCCCAACAGATAATATATACCTTCATGGCTTCACACAACTAATCATCAGTCCTACCAGAATGCACAAAAATAATGAACCAGGGACAATAATAGACTGGATACTAGTTAACAACCAACTTAATTACTGCAATTCCAGTACTCTTACAAAGAGCCTAAGTAACCACTCTCCAACCTACACCTAAAGAAATCTGACCTGTACACCTATATACCACAACTACAGAATTTCTAAAAGCTAACTATATTTAACCAACATCTTTTCAACAGTATCCTAAAAGCCATAAAATGGACCCCTTAAAAACACTACCACTAGACAACGCTATAAGTCATTTCAATAAAACTTTCCTAGAGATTCTCAATAGTTTAGCTCCTCTCCAAATTAAAAGGACTAAAACAAATCTTTCTCTTTGGTTTACAAAAGCTACTAAACAATTACTACTAACTAGAGACCAAGCCTGGAATGTTTGGCAAAAAAACAAAAATGAACTCGACCATCTAAAATACAAGCAACTATGCAATCAAGCAAAAAAAACTAATGATAGCTGACAAGAAAAATTATTTTGCACAGCAACTAACCTGTCAAACCAACAATCCTAAAAAATTTTGGAAATCTATATCAACATTTCTTTCTCCTGGGACATCTCAAAACCCCTCACCAGCCCTAGATAAAACACCATCTTAAATAGCTGACTTGTTTACCTCTCACTTCATAGGTACCATACAAAAACTTATTAACCTTTCGTCCCCTAACATCAGCTCCAACACCACTGAGGACCTAACCCTGACAGAATCCGGAAATATTAACCAAATTTTTAACTCCTCCACCTCTTGCAGCTAACCCTACATAGCCACACACTGAACAACCACTTTTTCTCTTCAATCTGTTCCTACCTCACCCTCAACAACCACTTTCTCTTGTCAATCTGTTCCTACCTCACTCGTACAAAAGCTTCTTAGTAAACTAAAACCCTGATCCCTCTCTGCTGACAACTTCCCATCTGAATACCTAAACTAGCCTCAGATGCAATAGCATAGCCAGTCAGTATTTTGATCAATAGGTCCTACGTCCCCAAACTCTGGAAAAAATCTGTTATTACCCCATTGCACAAAGAAGGACAAAACAAAGAGCTATCTAACTATAGACTCATTTCTATCCTCTCCCTCCGATCTAAACGTCTAGAAAAAATATACACCTACAACTAATGAAATGTCTCTGAGCTAATAATCTCCTAACATCTACGCAATATGGTTTTCAGCCTGCACAAAGCACCATTACAGCACTACTTATCATTCACTGACACTGTTTACAAAGCTTTGGAAAAGGGCCAATTTACATCAGTAATCTTACTAGAACTATCAAAGGCCTTTGACACAGTGTCTCGTTCAAAACTGCTACAAGAACTCCCTAAAATAGGTTGCTTCCAAACTACCCAAAAATAGTTCTTCAGTTGCCTGACAGGCAACAGTGTATCAAATGGCAATCTAGCCTATCCACATACCAATTAAACAGCACTGGAGTTCCCCAAGCGTCCATTTTAGGACCCCTGCTCTTCAATATATTCATTAACAATCTTCACTCTACCTCCCTCCAAAGTACACTCATCCAATACACAGATGATTCCACTATTATTTCTACATCCAACAATCCACACCAACAACTATCACACAAAAAGCCTTTACCTCCATCAAAACATGGCTAAACAAAGCTCAACTACTGCTCAACTCAAACAAAACTAAGCTTCTGCTGTTCTCTCAAAAATTACTCCCATTTGAATTCAAGATATAGTCACAAAACAAAACTCAAATTGATATTGTAACTCATACAAAACTCCTAGGCATCACAATAGACACAAAACTTACCTTCAAACAACACATACTTAACTCAATCAAGAAAACACACATCAAACTTGGCAAACTTTATAGGCACAAACACTGAATGGATGCTTCCACCAAAACTACACTAGCCAATACCCTTCTACTCCTCTCCCCCATTTATGGAGCCTCTATTCTTACAAATCTTCACATAACCTTAAAGAACAAACTACAATAATGTTATCACAAAATTGCCAAATTCACAACTGGTCTACCAAACCATACCCACCAATGTTTAGCCCTCAAAAAACTAAATTGAATTCCCTCAATATCTAAACTTAGCACAACTCTCTCTAGCTCATAAAATAATATGTAAACTTGACAGCTGCCCAGCATTAAAAACGATCTTACAGCCCTATACTTCATCCAGAAATCTCCACTCCACTAACAAATTACTTCTACAAGTGCATAAACCTACCAAAAGAGCAGGACAATGCCTTCACTCTTATGCCATTGCTAAACTATGGAATACCCTACCATAAAAAAATTAGTGCCATCGAATACCTCAGGATCTTCAAACTTACACTTGAAGACATCTGCTTCAACTCCCAAAACTGTTCTTGCTGCCATGCAACAACCAGCTGACCTAGTATCTTTCTTATAATTATTAACTCCTACCTCTTTATCTTCCCCTACTTTCATAACACCCCCTTTCTTTCCTACATTTTTCTCTTCAAAAATGTCTCCCTTATATCTAGCATAGATTCTTTCACCCACCTCTTCCTTACCTCTCACCATAACTATTTCTATAATGCTTCCTCATCTAACTTCCTCACACTAATTCCTCTCTCTCACCTAACACCCTGCCTCTTCCACTACATCTATATTCATCTACTTCTCCCAATAATAAACTCCTTGCTAAACACCTACCCTATTACTTACATATCAAAAGCTCCATTGGCTGCATGCTAATTTTAACAAATCTGATTGGATTGAGCTTGATCTCTCCAAAGCACTCACAAATGTGACTTATCTCATATATGCAAACCAAGGAAGCCTTAATTATGATCATATGTAAGTTTGTACTACTAATATATGGCTACACCATATATGTTTTATTTTAATATCTTGTCATTGTTCCTACTTTAAAAAAAACGATGTACTTTATTATTGTACTTTATGATTGTATTTTGTTAATGTCTGGAGCTTTTCTCCACAGACCTCAGCTGAAGATGGGCCTCTGACTCAGTCAGACTTTCCCAAACACCAAATGTCAATAAATAAATAATAAATAAATAAATAAACATATTTTTTTGTTCTTCTGCTGTAATTTGCTGGATAGTACTGACAGATGTTATGGCCTGGCACTAGACGTGACCTTACCAACATTAGCAGTGTTGTTTAACAATTGTTAAGGTCAGATTGCGTACCACTCAGGATTTTTTTGAATATTGGAGTGTGACCTCTGTGCTCCATGTACCACACCATTACTTTGATGATGGCTCCTCTCATTTTTTATTTTCACCTTTTTAAATAAAAAAGTTTATTTTCTTTGAATATTGTTGAAATCAGTATAATTCATAAGACTTTTTATTTGTCATAGAATTTTCATATGGGTCAATGAGTTTTGAGTAGAAATCCTTGACTGTGGGTGACTTCAGCCTTTCAGTCAGTTACTAATCAGGGTTCTTAACACAGTGTTTTTTTTTTCTCATATAGATAGTTTGGGATTTGCTCATGTGGTTTACCTCTACAAACTATGAGAATGATCATGGTGTAGATCTGATATTCGTAAAGGAGGTCATTCTCAGTATACTATAAGTGGAACCATCTCTTGGTCTAAGCACAGTTTTATTATCTTCAGTCTATGGTCAATTAAAAAAAGGAACTTTGTCCTTATTTTGTCCACTTCTATAATTATAGAAGCATGGCATCGATAATTATTTGCTAGTGAATTCTTGGAATACTGATGATGTCAAAGGTTAAACATTGTTTTACCATTGGGTCTTATAGGATGCATTTATCAGTCTCACTGCTACACTGTATGGCAGTTTACTCCAAACAATAGAGCAAAGTGGTTTTGTGAAAATCTTGGCCTTTTTAAGAAAGAGAGAAACAGAGAGAAACTCAAGGAATACCAGAGAAGAGTTTGCCTGGTGGGAACTGTTTTATATATTAGTGGAACATCAGAGATTTCTCATAAGATTGCAGAATTACTTTCTAGGAAAACTACTGCAATGCTCAAAACATTTAGCCAGCTGGTTCACATGCTGGCTAGGCTGTGCAGCTTACCCTGCCCTAAAGTGAAATGTGCCCCTGCAGTACAACAGCATGCAAAGTTACAGTGATGGTGGTCATCTGTCACTGTGTCCCCTCACCTGTACCAGTGATGATGACTGTGTCCTCCCCACTTCCTAACCTGTGTAGATATAATGATGTCTAATGCAAAACATATCCAGTCCATGTGCTGTCCATGTGCTGTCCTGCATAGCCTGGGTGTGAGACTGCATATATCATTTTATTCTGTGTTGTCTGTGTTACGACTCATAGTTGTGGACCAGACTTCACCTCCTTGCCACTACTGCAGCACACTGTATCCACCTCTGCCTTAGCTGTGGTTCAGCTGCTACATGCTCTTTCCTGAATCTTCACTCTGCCCTTCTGCTGTTACAACTTGTGTGGCAAGACACTGCCATGATGTTCAACTGCTGATCCATTTATTTGCACAATACCATACACATGGCACAAGCCACAAGCATCTTGCTGCAGATGTCTGCACAATATTAATGTTGCCCTGATGGTGGTATTCAAGCATTGCAAGTGTCCCACTCCACTAATTTTGGGGATTCTGCATGTTGGTGTTATAGGCCATTTCCTGTGGTGTTTGAGGGTTCCATACTGAGGTCATCAACAAAAGTTCAAGAACATATCCATCATCACCTGCAACTCTAATTAATCAATATGCTATATGTGGCCTGCTCCCAATAGGCATGCTAGCATTGTATATAGACCTCTCTGTCTAGCATATTTGTGCACTTACGGACCAGGTAACCCAGTGGGAAGTCCCCTTACAAAACCCTTCAGTATAGATCAAACCTTTGCAGAATGTGTGAATCATATGAACTGCCTAGATAGCACATGGACATATTATAAATAGTTCACTGACATTGTGGACCACCACGGTGTGGCATTTCAAGGAGTGGCTGTATCTCAGGCTCTCTGGACAAGGGGAGGCCATGATGGTTACCTGGACCAATCTGTGGCTTAAATGACCTCAGGGAAAGGAGCTGTATCATAAAAGATCTGCATGGTGTTGACTCTGTCATCTGCTGCTCTCAGGGGCCAGACATACTGCTCTGCATGCAGCATAATTTCATGGAACTGGTATAGGATTCATGTGGGTCACTGGAACATACCTGCAGCTATGATGGTTAATACTATACATACCTTTGTGTCCATAGGAATATGTGTACTATGTATACCTCTCAAATCCAATTGGGAAGCAATGCAGTTTGAATAGGACCATACAATATCTCTGTCCAGATGGAAGCAGTCCCCATCTGTTGGGCTGTCAGTTGCTGGTACATGAGGTTGACTGTACCTCCTCCACTGGCATGCATGGGCAGGACAAAACAGCACTGTAATCACCTCACTCTTACAGCAGCTCCCAACACATTCTGCTGTGTTATTTCTGATGCTGTTGCTAGCATGGTTGCACCATGAATGTCAGCATTCATAAATGGGTATGTGCCATTTCAATTTAGAAAAAGAAGTTAAAACATTTTGTCTGAGATTTTGCTGTGACTGCCAGTAAATTTGAGCTTGTCCCTCAATTTGTTTATTATTATGGCAAAGAAAAGCTATGTTTAGTCTTTATTTCTAATCACAGCCTTTGCAAATATACATTCAAGTGATGAAGAAGATCACACAAATCAATAGTGCTGAAAGCTATTTCTAGCGAATATGTGTAAATTATTAAAAATTTACTGAAAATTTTGTGCAAGACAGAACAGACAACAGAGCTGTGACCCCTCTTTAAAAGAAAAAAGAAAGGGAGCCCAAAGGAATTCCTTTAAAGCCATGTCTTTCTATAAAAGCTTTAAATTAAAAGGAAAACTTGTGATGTCAATATCTGCTTTATTTTCTATTTTGTTAAAATGCACTGAAATATAGTTAAGAGCTATGCCACTGCAGATTAGAGACTGAATGGCTTGAACTACAGTAGTAGTTGACATTTATCCCATTATACTTTTACTGCTTGACAGTACCTCTGGGAAAGATTTCAATAGGAAATTTGAATCACACACATTCCTATGCAGACTGCTTCTCAACTGTAACTGCCTGGATGTATAGTAGCTCTGGGAAATCAAAAAAAGCTGAAAATTTAGATAGAAGGGAAAATACTGGATGGGTTATTGGCTTCAAGTATATGGGAGGGCTGGTTGAGAAGAAAGGAAGTCTGAATGAGGAGGTCATAGCTAGAATCAGAGGCTAGAGCCAATTGGCACAGAATGTCAGGGGTAGTGTGTGACAGAAGAATGCCAAAGAAGCTGAAAAGTAGCTGTACTAAATGGTAGTGTACCCCCCAGTACTACTTTATGGTACAGAAACCTGGAATGTGAAGGCACAGCAGGTGAGAAAGCTAGAGGTGATAGAGATGAAGTGCCTAAAGTGTGTGGTAGGATGCACACTGTGGAACAGATGAAGAAATGAGCACATAAGAGCAGAAGTCAGAGTAGCTCTAATTGCAGAAAAAGTCAAAGAACAGATTATGGTGGTTTAGGCACACATGCAGATAAGCAGAAGACAATCTGGTAAAGAAGATTTGGGACAAACAAGAAGTAGGTAAGAGGAAACAAGGATGTCCATTAGAGAGCTAGATGGATTGTGTGAGAGCAGAACTGTGACAGGCATGACTGTCAAAGAAAGAGGGAGAGTGGGATTGAAGAAAAAGAGATAGCAACCATTTATGCAATACCCCAACCCCATGTAGAAAATGGGAAAATAGGGGTTGATGATGGTGGTGGTCATGATGATGATGATGTTAGCTCTGCAGATCCCTAGTGCAATACAGCTGAACACTCAGAATTATTCACTCTCTACAGTTTGCTTGAAATGCTAATGACTGACTGTGGACAACAAGTTGCTTCCGTGTAGTGAGCATTATTTTTATAGATAATGGATTCACTGTGGTACTGGCATATATCTGTAAAACTCAGAGGAACTGGTATATGCACCTCTATAACTAGCAGGTTATTGGGACGCATTAATGCTTTGTTCATCTGTCTGAAAGTGCTCACCATATTATTGTATAAAGGAGTGCTCTTGAAACAGATGGCTTCATAAGACAGTAGAATCAGTAGTTTTCATGCCATCACCTCCTACAGTGGATTTATTTACTTGTCTTAGCATACATCCGTCTATCAGCCATAGTCATTTTTTCCCATTTTATTGCAAATGGGGTTGGAGTGTCATATCAACAGTGACTGCCACCAAGTGGCTAGCCCTGCCACAGTTGTTCTTCCACACCACACACAAACACTCAGACTCACACCTTTGGCCGATTTAGAGTGTCTAATCACCCTACAGCATGTCTTTGGAATGTGGGAGGAAACCGGAGCACCAAGAGGAAATACATATGAACAAAGAGAGGACATGCAGACTCCACACAGAAGGCACAACATCTGAGAATAAAATGAGGGAACCTCTTGAGGTTCTGTGAGATGACAATGCTATCCAATGCGCCACTGTGGCACCCATGTCCTTGTATTGGTCTATCTGCCTTTGTGGCCCAGTTTAAGCCTAGCCAACTCCCTTCAAAGATGAGAATCAAACCTTGTACCTTATGTCTGTGAGATAAACATCTTAAGCCCAAACATCAAAAAGAAAATTAATTTAAGAATATCATTACGAATATCAAAGATGTAGAATAATGATTAAGCCATTTTAATGCATTGAAAAAATTGAGTGACTAGTTGACATGTGTAGGTAAATGATTTATATTCAAAGATATCTTGAAAATGTATTATTGCTTCCTGTAGTATGGTCAGAAGCTTGATTGTTTTACTTTGTGTTTTCAGGGAAAACCGGGCACACTGTATCGATATTGAAACAGCATACATGCAGGGCTGTGAGAAACTTGACCAGGCAGTAATGGTAAGGCAGAATTTTATTTAAAGCTGCCAGCAATGTTTTTGTACAATATCTCAGTATGATATTTGAATTTATAAAATACCATAACTTATAAAAAGCCTGTAAAATCACAAATGCAATAAAAAGCTTTAAAAATATTGTGGTTAAGACTTATTACAGCTGAATTTCATATTTTGTGTTTTTTTCAGTATTATGACTTGTTAGAAATGATCAATTCTTGATCTGTTCCTAAGAGTCCCAAGCACATTTAATAGAATTAGTTACAGACTGGAAGTAAGTATGCAGTCAAATTGATGTTTATTTTTCCTTCTTCTTCTTCTTTACAAGAATAGGGTGTACATTATTGTTCTAGTTCACTTTTCAGTAATTAGGTTTCTAGTGATGCCAAGTCAGACATCTTTTTCAAATATATGATTAACTGTACTTTCCTCTGTAACTCATAGGGCAGGATTCACGAAGCCTCCGTGTAAGAGTTACAAGGCTTACACGGAGGCTGCAGTTAAACGGTGTGACGTCAGCATGCCATGCATATGCATGAGGGCATTCTGAATCACACCTAAGGCTAACACGGTCCATGTAAGACAGTAGGGGGTGTGTCCATAGGGCGAGCCCTGCAAACGGACACGCCCCCAGAAGAGTAAAAGTCCCAAAAGTAAACCCCCATGACAGAGTCCGTGTAAATGTGAATAAACACAACACAACACATGTCCCCACAGACTATGAACATAAAATGTAAAAATGAACATGTTATATTTTTTTTTATAATTTTTAAAGATGTTTGCCCGTGAGTGCGCTCGTTTGTGCGGGCATGCCCGTCGCTTAGCCACAGTTAGCAGTCAGTGGAAAAGCATATAAGAACTAAATATGCAAAGTAAGCCAAGAAGCAATAGCGTAGTGGTAGAGATGTCGGCTGAAGAGGAGGCAGTCATGGTTCGAGCCCCGACAATATCAATATTTATTTTTAGTGAAATAAGCACGAAACAATTCCCTGACATATATGTACATATATAAAATTATATTTTATGTAAAATGTAATGAAATGGGCCATGTATTTTGAAGAAATGTGAGATAATAAAAAAAAAAAATGTCAGATGTGCCTACAGCTGAGCTACAGTCTAACAAGTTGAGGATATCTGCCTGTAGGTGAGCAGTGTTTTAACAGGTGTAAAATGAGTGCCCGTAGGTGAGCAGTGTTTTAACAGGTGTAAAATGAGTGCCCATAGGTGAACAGTGTTTTAACAGGTGTAAAATGAGTGCCCGTAGGTGAGCAGTGGTTTAACAGGTGTAAAATGAGTGCCCGGGGTTGAGCAGCGTTTTAACATGCTGAAACTGTGTGCCCGTAACTGAGCTGAATGTAATATGTGTGCTGACAGGCAAATGACACGTAAACTGGAGTAACCCGTTTGCGCGGAGCTGCGCACCGCGCCAACAAGCTAACCGACGTGCAACGTTGAGCAAGCTGTATCAAAACTGCCTTTACACAGACACACCTCCTAGCCTGTGTAGACAGTCATAAAATATAAAAAGCAATGTCCAGGCTCGAACCCAGGATACCATGCACCATAGTCAAAGTACTGAACCACTAAGCCATGACAGTTGCACTTAGAAATGCAGTAATAGCATATATATAGGAATGAATAGAAAGAGGAGCATGACAAAGCAGGTTTTGTGAAGCTGATACAATTCCAAAATGGCCAATCACAGATAAGTGCGGGAAAAACGGCATATATAAGCCCCATAGGCGGGAATACACAGCATAACCGATTGTGGAACTGACTTGCAGCCAGGATGGCAGGTGTAGGAGAGGGTAGTTGCTTCCGAGCACAGAGGTGGGGCGTTGAGGAGTCCAAATATATGGTTTGGCTCCTCATCCATGATAATGAGGCCCAACTCATGCAGGGCCAGGTCCTGTGGGGAGCATATAGGGCTGAGGCGTGGGACCGGTTGGCACATGATCTCACCAGTGCCACAGGAATACCAAGGACTGGTGAACAGGTCCGTCACCACCATGCGGACCTGAAGAGACGGAAGCAGGACCAACTGAACCGTTGGATCCAGGAGGCCCGGCAAATGCCCAACACCCCACTACTGAGTAAGTTACATGTAATTATTTATGTAAGAAATTAACCTAGCTGATATTATGGAGATGTGTATTCCAATATTACTTCATTTATATTGCAGCTGCAGGTGTCCGTTCCCTGAACCGTCGAGCCTATGCCGATAGGCTGGTGCGGTTGCGCCACCAGGCAGGTCAGTAATTCTCTCCCTGTAACTGTAAAAAAATATATAAGTATGACAGTTTGCAAAAGAGTGCAGTGTAGTCACTTATTAATAAAATGTGCAAGTAACAAGTGTAAGAGAGTTTGCAAGTATTGCTTGATTACAAAAGTGTGATGCAGCCTGTAATCCAAACATAAAAATGAAACAAGTCTGAAATAAAGATGTCCCATCTGTAATATAATAGCACATAACCTGCAGCAGGCTGAAAAGTACAGCTACAGAAGCTGAGTAAAACACGTGTGAAATATATCCCTGTTTAAATTCTGAAACATGACATAAGTGAGACTGTTGGAAAGGATTGTTATAACTAAAAGTAAAACATGTCAGTAAAGCCTAGAATTAAGTACCATCCTGAATTGTAAAAATAAAACAAGTGAGAGAGTGTGAGAAAGAGGTATGAATCCACCAATAAAGTAGTAATAACTCCTGAATAAAGTATACTGCATTCAGTACAGAATGAAATGAATGTGACAGGCAGAACCAAACAGCAACATGTGTTGAAAAAAGTACTGAAGCTGGAATGTGTGTCCCAAAATCTGGATATGGTGCTCTCAGTTTGCAATATGCAGATAGTATGGTTGTATGAAATACCAAACATCCACAGTTGTCTATACCCATATAAAGCAAATGTAGCAGGATGATGTAGCTGAACAGAGCCAGATATGAATGTGTATGAATAAATATGAAATGTATATTGATGTAGCAGTAACATTCCTATCACCAACCTGAATTAGTTATCACATAGGAAACTGTAGTCAGACCTGTGGTGTGTATATATCTGCAGCTAGTAGAAATGTACAGCATATGTATAGGTATTTGAAGTTGTTAATGAAATATTTCTTCACCCTACCCTATAACCACAAATAATCCATTCCACGTGAAATGGGTATGTGCATTCACAATTAACACCCCTGGACATTTGTCCTGTTGGTTCATACATATTTGCATGTACATTGATGCATGTGCCCTGTTCATACATCCAAACCTGATGGCCTGTTGCCATCAATCAACCCTGCATGTTGTTGGATTGTGTATTGATGTTCAAATTATGCATGTGTTATGCTTGCTGTTCAATGGCTTGAATTTATGGGTTTTTGATTAATGGGAATACTAATGCATGCTGTTACAACTAATTGTGAATGGTATTGCACGTTACTAACCCAAACTGTCATAACATAATGCAAAACATAGGACGACAGGGAAGGCGGGTTCCAGCGGACCCACCTCTCCCACCTCAGCTGGCGAGTGCACCTGGCAGTAGTGCCCAGGACAGACCCTCCTCCGGTGGCCCTGTGCCACCTGTGGGTGGAAGCGCTGCAGGGGATGGGGCTCATCCCCCCTCTGCAAGTGTGGCCGGAGGAGAACATCCACTCACCCTCCATAGTGTCCGGACTGTGGTGCGTAGGGAGATCCAGCACGCTGTGCTTGGGCCCTACGCCAGCTTGAGGCATGGGTGGCACAACTCACGGGCATGCCTGCTGCCTGGCCTACACAGCCCCCAGCACAGCCCCGTCCTGGGCAGTGAAGGCACAGTGGCAACTGCCGATGGGTGGGGATCTCAGTTCCACTGTTGCCATCTGTGGGCTCATGGGCTCGAGATATCCAAACATCCATCCCCGTCAATTGTGTAACCCCCCACATGTGTCATACACCACCCCTGTATGCGTCTTGTTTTTCTTGTCTGTTAACCTCCCCTACCTACCTCCCCAGCTATACCGACTTCCTGTACCTGACATACCACTCTCACCTGAAAAAAAAAAAAAAGGGCACTCTGTACCCACAAAAAAAATACGCACATACATAGCTGCCCATTTTGCACACGTGTCTGCTGGACATGTAAACTGGCAATTACAATTGGCTGTACAACAAATATTATTGTTGTCCTCACACCTCTATCAGGGGTGGAAAGTATCAAATTTCACACCAAATTCCAAACATATGCACAGCTGTTGCTGACGAACAAATGGGCAGCTATGGGCCTTTCCTACATCCTTCCTGCAAAACCCGAGCTTGTTTTCCTACTGTCCTACCCTCTTTGTGCCCCCTTTTGCACCACTTTCCTATCTCCCCATTTTCTTTAAAAGAAAATAGCGCGGGTGTACGCGAGAGTAAGCACTTTTAAGCAGTAGTAAGCGTGTGTGCGCGAAGCTAAGTGGCAGTGCGCATGCGTGACCTCCACGCAAACCAGCGCTAACCCACTTACAACTGCTTAAAAGTGCCTTAGTCACTCTGAATGACAAGGCCTGTAGTTTTCTCAGCAGCAAAATAAAATACCTCCCTCAGTCTCAAACCCAGGACCTTGGAAACACTAGTCTGCATGACTTACCACTACGCCATGACTCCTATACAAGAACATTGTGCTGGAAGAAATATATCATAAAATAGTAGGAATTAATGTAAAGGGAATATAGCAAGTCTAGTACACAAAGCATGTCATGTATATTTACTGTCAAATCTAGTGGATTTGTAAAATAGTACTGTGTGCTGAGAAACAGTCATGCTAGTTGGTAGCTACTAGGTAATAATGTCACAGTAGCCATCTGGCAAGCCACACACATACTCAGAGCAGGATAAACACTGCCATAGTTGAATAGTTAAGAGATCAGACATAGCAACTGTGACTGAGTTACAGGGATGTCCCTGATGTGAAAACAAATGTCAACTGTGCCCCACTGACACCCTGTCAAATGTACTAACAGTAGGCAGAAAGGTGTAACTACACATACAATGGTAACTATGACTGACTGAAGGTATGCACCACCTGCACGGCACAAATGGTGTACTAATACATATGCTTGAAATCACCCTCAGTCACAACTGCAGAGTATCAGAATATGTCATTGGAGTAACCCACTGCTATGTACCATTCCATGAGGATGATAAAAGATGCACCGGAGAGTATCTGAGGCCTGCTCAGCAGCATGATCAAATACCCCTGTAAGTGTCAAGGCCCACACCATGGCCAGACCACACTGCATGCAGTAACACCCTACCACAACAAACACATAGGGAATTGCTGCCCAAACAGATTTAGCAAGCATTACAAGCTGTGAATGTAAATGGAAAATAGGAAAGCCATAGCAACACATTACAGGAAACACGCCTAGCAGGCATACAAGGAGTGAATGTAAAGGCCAAATATTGAAGCCATAGCAACAGATTGCAAGAGCCACTGCTATATACCAGTTACACCACAATCCCCACAGGAAAACACACACACCCATATACACAGCATTACTAGTCGTAGGTGTCAGTTTACATACACACGGAGAACAGGACACTGGAGGAAGGAATACTCAGCTTACAGAACAACATGCATTGCAGTGTCTACAACACAGCCTGAAATATGAGAGACATACCAACCCTTACACTCACAGAACAGTGTCCACAGCAAACCAGCATGGTCCCCACCCTGATAATCTGAAAGGGCTACGCCTACCTAACAGACCTTTTTATAGCACAGTCCTGTAATCACAGTGAGAACTGCAATCACTACACAACAGGCTGCATGCAATTAGTAAATGCTGGCTAACAATTGATGCAGAGGCCATCACATGGACATGTGCAGATACCTACAAAAGCATCCTGTACTCCCAGTCCACACATGCAATACTGTCATTGCACCCGCTGGAGGTAGAGAGAGAGAAAAAAAAATAAATAAATACATAAAGAAAGAAAGAAAGAACGAAAGAAAGAAAGAGAAAGAAAAATAAAACCTGAAACAACAAAGCAAAGAGGCTGACAGCAGGCCAAGCAACTGCAAGCCTACACAAACAGCTGCAACAAACACAGGTAATGTAAAGTACTACTATAATACTCTACATACTGTGTACCCTCCAGATGTGTTATTGGTCTGTATCTATGTATATGAAGATGTGCATAGGGCCGGGGACATACTGAAACTGTCACTGAAGGCTCCACATACATATGTATGTGACGGTAGCTATGTGCACATAGCAATGTAGGTTGTAGTGCAATGTACAAGTAGGTTGTACAGTAATGGATGTTCAGCAGTACGTTACTGTGTGTATACATATGTGGAACTAAAAAGGAGTATATAGATATATATAACATGTGTATACGTATGTATATCGAGATATGTATGTATATATATATATATATATATATATATATATATATATATATATATATATATATAATATGCATATGTGTATACATAGATAGAGAGGGATGTAGAAATACATAGACATATATAGTTTCACAATGTCATAGTTTAGTACTAGGCTATCTGCAGACAGTGTATAGAATAGATTTAGAAACCTGCGCCTCTGTATAGTAGTGACACAGTGAAGACCACCCTACATAATAGCATTAGTTTACTGTGCCTCTGTCTAGTAGTGACACAGAGAAGACCCCTGCTGTAAACCTATGATCTCCCATCCACTTGTCAAGAATGTACATGAAGAGTGTCAGTGAGGGTCTCTGCCTAACATGAACTGGGATCCTGTTCCACAGTATGGGAAGCCTCTTAGTGATGGATCTGTCCCTACAGTATGTCCTATTCATATGTGTGCTGAGGTTTAAATCCATAGCTGTCGTGCTTCTGATGGATTTGGATTGTATGAGGTGGAACATGTCCATCAATACCTGATTGGACATGGCCTACTACATCAGGCACAGATCACCCC
This sequence comes from Protopterus annectens, assembly GCF_019279795.1. NCBI lineage: Eukaryota > Metazoa > Chordata > Ceratodontiformes > Protopteridae > Protopterus > Protopterus annectens. The sequence continues at coordinate 1,568,392,476 of NC_056729.1, forward strand.
TACGTAGGCAGTATGCTATGGAATAGAGCTTGAGTTATGTTAGTCTGGCAGCATATGACAGTTGTTGCAGACCCTTGATCCTCCTGGTGATGTACTTATGGGGTCCCCCTAGCTGTTGCAAGTTCCAGGTGAGGTACATACCATTTGGGGCATAGTACACAGTCATGGGCCTGATAAGGGAGGAGTATAGGGGTACAATGACCCCTTTTGATGTGGGTGTGAATCCCTTCATGATAAGGTGGGCAAGGTAGGAAGTCCATCCAACCACTTTGGCAATGTGGGTGTCAAATGAGAGGTCAGCATTGAACAGTGTCACCAGGTCTCCGATTACTTTGTCTGTACTCAGTGGGTTATTGTCTATGTGATAATATGTAGGTACCTTGTCCATCCAAAAGGGTATGAGTATACATTACGTGGCATGCAGTGTAAGGCCATGACTCCGGCACCAGTTGTTGGTGTCTGTGAGGCCTGTCAGTAGGATGTATGTGTCAGCTGGTGTATCGCCTATGGCGCCTAGTATGCAGTCATCTTTGAACATTGTCAGCCACTACCCTCCCAGGTCTGCTTCCACATCTGAGAATGATATGCCGAACATGAGCAGTCCCAGGACAGAGCCCTGTGGGACACCACATGTGACTGTCTCTGAGTCTGACATGGCACCCGTAAGTTTGACTGTAGGGTTTCTATCCGTTAGCCGGTTTGCAACCCATCATGTGACATATGGATTTACATTTCAGCTGTTGATCATGTCTATGATGCCAGAGTGCGGTATTGTGTTGAAAGCTGTAGGCAAGTCCAGGTAGGCTATATGGACCGCTGTGCCCTCATCAATGGCTCTAGTGACTATTTGAAAAGGTCAACCAGGTTCATAAGGCAGGATCTGCCCTTTACAAAGCCAAACCGGGTGGGATCAAGTGTCTAAGTCCCAAATGTCTCTGTATGGGTACCATAATGATCCTTTCCATAGCGTTGCAGACCAGGCTGGTTAAGCTTATGGGGCGGTAGTTACCAGGGTCTGTAGAGGTGCATCCTGTGTGGAGTGGGACTACTGTTGCTGTATGCCAGTGTCCAGATACATATGCTGTAGTAAGGCTACGGCTGAATAGCATGTAATGTGCATGTGCAGCTCCTCTTGCAGTTCACGTAGCATGCAACCTGCAATACCGTTGGGTCCCATTAATGCTGTGTTTACAGCTCTGCTGAGGGTGGTTCCCAGCTGGACATCTGAGATGACAGGGAGGTTACACTCAGCTGGGATAAGTAATTCCACAAGTGTAGCTGAGTGAGGGGAGAAACCTGAACTGAACCTGTCTGCCAGAATGTTGGCATTATCTGTGTGTTCAGTGTAGCGTTTGTCACTGTGAACTAACTGTGAACACAACTGAGGGTTCCCACCCAGGTGTGTAACACAGCAGAGGAAGGCCTTGTGGTTATCTGTAGTGACCATAGTGATGTCCCTCTCATTGTTGACCTTGCATGTTTGTACGACAAAACGTATCTTTCTACTACTGCTGATCAGAGATGCCGTAGCTCTATGGAAGTATGCTCTGCTGTGCAGTAGCTACCTTCTGTTGTTATACAATTTGTTCAATGCTGGGGTCCACCAGACAGGACACCTGCCCTTGGTGGAGAGGGTCATGGTTTCATTTGTGATTGCATGATCCATGCATTCTTGGAGATGTCTGTAGAAAGCATATGTGATGGTGTCTGCATTGTGGGAAGTGGTTTACACTGGCCCAGTGGGCATTAAGGATACCAACTCAGTTATAAGAAGTGTAAAGTCGGCATGTGAGCGGTTTCTCACTGTAGTCTTTTGTGTTGTGGGGGAGGTGGGATATGTATATCCAGGGGGATTAGTCTGTGGTCAGATGTGACTAGTGAGGGGTATACTTCCAGTGTGTAGCACATTGTCCCCATGTTTGTGATGATCAGGTCTAGTATATTATCTCCTGTTGTGGGAGAGGTGACTAACTGTTCCATTGCATTTGACATAGTGAATTCCGGGAACCTTTGGGCTAGGGTGTTTGGGGTAGAATAATGCACCCAGTGTATGTTAGGGTAGTCGCAGTATCCCAATATGATGGTGTGTGGTGGGTCATTCATATCCTCCAATGTCTACAGGAAGGCTGACTGTGGTCCCTGAGATTGGGAGGGTGGTCTGTAACATGCTACCAGTTGTATAGCAGGTTTGCCGACGGTTATCTGCACCTGGATGGTCTGTAATGCTTCATGTGTTGCCACTAACCTGGAGGTGTGTGTGCCCTCCATGAATATGGACACACCCCCTCCTTTTTTGTTTTGTCCCGAGTCCTGGGGCCAAAAAGCATGATACGGGGTATAGCCTGGTACCGCTGGTGTGCTCTCAGCAGCCTTGAACCAGGTTCTCACTTACTGCACAGACATCGAGATTGGTAGAATATGTACGTACAGATATATGTAATACACACACATATATAGATATCTGTAGAGACATATACATATACAGATAGATCTGACTGACAACAGATATGTCTGTATATGACTATCTCTCTCTCTCTCTCTATCCCACCCCCTCACACTCTCACTCACCCTGTGTCTCTCTCTCACTCTCTCCCCCTCTCTCCCCACATCTATATGTATATATCTACATCTATATATACATATTTTATATACATATATACAAACAGATATATATCCATATACAGATATAAATATATCAATATATATATATATATATATATATATATACATATATAGACTGTGTGAGGCACATGTGTGCAGATGTCTTGCAACAGGTGCCTGGTGTCAAAGGCATGGAGTGAACACCAGTGTGGATACTGGAGTACCATACCCCATTCAAAAACACTGACACCAGTAACCACCACATATGTACATGCCTGCCCACCACTGCGTGTGTCAGGGGGGAACAGGGGCAACAAGTGTACAATAGGCTCCACATTGATATACACAGTGGCACACTAGTCCTGTAATACCTGTACATGGAATGTGTCAGCGGACATGGTGTGTCAGCTATGGACATGTAGGTTACTGTACCCCTCCACACCCCACAATGTCCTACATGGTATGTACCTCCCATGACAGCTACAGATATGGAGAAGGACACAGACATATGCAAGTAACTGTGTCAATGCACTCAAACACCACAGAGCACACACTACCTACATAGAGGTTACCACTGCTGGATATACATAGTTCGGTCACACCCATGACAGTTGTCTAACAACCATGGTAACACCTCCAACATCCACAACACAAATTACCTATGTCTGTCATCCTTGTCACTGCAGTATATAGCACATGGTGGAGGTACAGGACCCTACCCACAGATATGACATACCCTGTAGTAGACCACACAGAATTAAGAAGCAAGGCTCCCATGAGTAGATGTCAGACATACCCCTGCTGAATGTTATGCAGATAGGTAATATGCCATATGAGTCACCCTGTTTAACTGTTTGTAAGGAGCAGGTACGATCATAACACATGTGTCACAAGGGGCAGGGTAGCATAACAGTATGCTGCTGTAGGCCCAGGGCCAAAAGCACACTACCTACCTAGGACACAATGCACACCCATGAACACATTGCAAACGGAATATGTGAGGTGGAATGAGTGTGCTAGTGACTGGGTGCATGTTGTGTACTGGTGTGATTGCTCACCATGACTGTCTGTCTGTCATGGTAGTGTGTGTCCTTGGTGTGAGGCCAGAGACAGGTGTGTGAGGTATTGTGATCAACACATACTACATTGCCATATGTTGTGCTGTGTTACCCTGTATGTCACTGTGGTGTAGGTAGGGTTATGGCAAGTAAGAGTAGTGTGCATTACCAATGAAATATGTAACGTGCATTGTGTGCAGTGCATGGGCTGATAATGTTCCCCATACAGTACCTTGATACAAACCCCCAGTGTGAGGTTGTGTACTGTACCTGAAACAGTGTGTTGACTGCTGCAGTATACTAGTCTGTCGTATTGAGTGTGCCAGGTACTGTTACACAGTTGTCGGATGAGCACTGATATCTGGTCATGTACATGTGTATCCCCCAATAGACAGACAGATGCTATATATGGTGCTTAAGTTATATCACTGCAGTTGAGTATTATGTGTATTATGTGTGCTATAGTTTACTGACAGATATTGCTGACATATTTTCCTTCTCCTTTTCAGGGCCATGGTTCACCAGCGGAACCCTGTCTACTCCGCTGCAGAGGAGGAGGAGATACACCAGAGCCTGGTGTGGGATTTCGCTGTACTCTTTTCCCGCACCAGCCAGAACCAGCAGGTGAGGGCTGCACTGTGGCAAGACCTGGTCCATCGGGTAAATGACATAGGCACACATAACTGGACATATGAGCAGGTACGCCATCACTGCAGTGATTTAATTAGAAATGTCCATCAGTGTGCGTCGGATGTCCACAGGCAGCAGCTTGCCACAGGTGGTGGGGTGGCTAGACACCCCCCCCTCACCAGAATGGAGGGACTACTCCTGAGTGTTGTGGCTCCAGCACAGCAGCAACAACAACAGCATACATGTGTAGTGATGGAGGCTGGAGCCACACAGCAGCAGGACACAGAGCATGCAGGTAACATGCCATGTGTATAGTTGATCATTCTGTACACTGTTAGGTTATGCATGTGTGAGGTGTGTCCTCGTTTTGTAGCTGTAATCTTGGTAATTATTGTGCATTAGTGATATCCTCAATATCTGCAGTACACCTGTGGAAGCTAACTGTTGCACTACTGAACTGTATCATGCCCACAGTATCAATGGCACAGTTGTGCCCACTGACGATAAATGTCTCTTTTCTGCAGGTCCTTCTAGTGTAACAGCTAGGCAGCCTATCCATGCTGGTGAGTGTGTAATACCATTATTTTCAATACTCTGTATACTAATAGTAATAATAAACTGAAGCAGTAGTGCTATGTGTTTGATTGCAGGTGTGTTTATGTCTGTGGGTTGATATCTCATATACTGAGGTGTGTGCATGTGTGCATGTGTGCATGTGCCCATGTGCCCATGTGCGCATGTGTGCATGTGTCCATGTGTGCATGTGTGCATGTGCCCATGTGCGCATGTGTGCATGTGTGCATGTGCCCATGTGCGCATGTGTGCATGTGTGCCCATGTGCGGATGTGCGCATGTGTGCATGTGTGCATGTGCCCATGTGCACATGTGTTCATGTGTGCATGTGTGCATGTGCCCATATGTGCATGTGTGCATGTGCCCATGTGTGCATGTGTGCATGTATGCATGTGTGCATGTGCCCATGTGTGCATGTGTGCATGTGCCCATGTGTGAATGTGTGCATGTGTGCATCAGTGGTGGCATTGTGTACACATTGTAAACTGTGTTTCCTGTCTTACTCCCACAGGTTCTGGTGCTGCTCTGGTGTCGTGCAGCAGGGAACCTGAATCAGCTGCTGTGGATAGTGATAATGATGATACCTGTGTAATGGCACAGGTAGGTGTGCCAGGGTCCGTCATTGGTCAGCCAATTGACACTACACAGCTGTCGACCCCATCAATGCGCACAGTCATCCTGCCAATACATCCTTTGTCACCAATGTCACTAGGTGATGGACAGGATACAGTGGGCATTGACCAGGGTAATGTGGTACCGGTGGCACATGCATCCCCACACTGCAGCCATGGCCAGGGTCCTGACACGGTACCACACAGGCAGATGTCCATGGGTTCTCGTGGGAGCATCCGTGGGCATACCGCCCCTGTCATAGGTGCCCACAGAGGTCTTTCAACCCCAGCTATGTTTCGGGCTGTAATGCAGGCAGAGTCACGTATGTAACGGTACACCAGACAGGGTCTGAGGGAGCTGAGAGCATGTCGCACAGCCATGAGTGACAGTATGTGTGATGTTGCGGCTGCCATCCGCAACTTCACCGAGGTCATTGACAGACATTGGGGGGACACATTAGATCTGTTCCACAACTACATGTCCATGAGCCAGGGCAATGGTGGACGGTTGAGGCGTCGACGTGGCCATTGCGGACAACAACAGGGCCGCGGCCGCTCACATAGTGCCAGCAGTAGCCCCAGCAATGCTGAGTCTGTGCTGTCATCGTTCCGCCCCAGGAGACCATGTGCACGTGGCACTGGACAGTCCCAACAGGGACCTGTCTCCAGTCATCAAACACCTGCTTCTAATGACAGTACCCAGTCTGGCTTAGTACCTGATATGGTCCGTAGCACCCCTGCCAGGCACCGCTACCGTGTCCGTGGCCACAGACAGTGATCTGTATGACCTGGCAGGTACTGTCTGTGGCTGTCCACAAACACCTGTATATGGCAGCCATGAGGTGGGACTGTGTGCATTCATGCACACATGCAAAGTGATAACACCTAGGGCTACTGCATACATGCACACACTGCATCAACATTGCCCCATCTTGTACTGCTGTCCCTCACCAACACACACACACACAGACATGTCAATTGGTTGTATCAGTGGCAGACTCAGACATACCAGGTACACACCCTGTGCATATGATGAAACTGTGCCACCTCCTGCAATCTGTAAAATCGGTGCAGGAACAGGTTAACATGGTGCTGATGCACAGGGTGAGTACATAGACGTATTGTAATAGTATGATGTTGACAACAGTACAGTGTAATGAGAGCATTGTGGGTATATACCAGCATGCCTGATGCAGTTACAGTATGAATGTCATTGTATTGTTTTGTACACCCATAGTAATTACCACAGTGTTCTGTCTGCACATCTTTGCATACTGGTGGTGAGGCTATGAAGGGATGGCCACCTACATAGGTAGCAGAGGGGATACAACAATGTACATATTGATACTCAATGATGGCCATGTCAACTGCGAGTTGCATGCTGTCCACACACGACTCTGCAATGCAGATGTTTCAGGATGTTGATATCTGTGCAGTACTACACAACAGGTTCAAGGCCACATATTTGGCCATTGGCATGCTGACTGCAACATTTGCACACTTTATTTGGAGCTGTCATGGCTCCATTGTGTTATTTGCAGTAACGTACTCAGTTGTCAACTGAGTATATTTCTGCAACTAACACAACTCTTACACGGGCTGGTTTCAGCTTCGTGGATCGCTAATCTACCTCATTTACATGCCTTTTGGCTGCAAGTGGGGTGATTAGCATATCCACGCCCTGCCCATGTAAGAGTCATTTTAGCTGTCTCTTACACGGGATTTCGGGCTGTCCCTGGATCGCGATGGCTGCATGGAGTCTTACACGACTCTTAGACTCCGTGCAAGCCATCGTGAATCCTGCCCATAGTCTAGAATCTTCTTCTTCTTCTTTCAGCTTTTCCAGGTTAGGGGTCGCCACAGCGGATCACCTTGTCCGCTCATGATTGGCAGTGGAGTTTTACGGTGTCGAGTTGCCAGCCTGGCACCCAACCTTCCACAGAAGGCACACACACACGCACACACTCACACCTAGGGCCAATTCAGAGTATCCAATCCACCTGCAGCATGTCTTTGGGATATGGGAGGAAACCAGAGCACCTGTAGGAAACCCACACGACCACAGGGAGGACATGCAGACTCCGCACAGAAGGCACCCCAGCAACTCATAGTCTAGAATAGTGATATTTTATGATTACGACAATGTTGCACATGCATGACTACATATTTTTATTAGATATCTACTATATTTCACCTTGTCCTTATACAACATTTGTATCCCCTCACCATGTGCTGCTGAAAATAAATCCACATTTCCATGTCCTATCCACTGAAGTGTAAGGCCATCCTTTCTTGGGCAGATTACTATTGAATGACTGATTACTTAGCTCTGGTTACCGATTTAGACAGATAACAATGTAGAGTGAAAGGAAACTACACTGTTTGGGAAAAACAGCTGACATACAAACCAAACTTTGTATGATGTGCTTCAGACAGTTAATAAATGCCTTAATGTCTTGACTATGTTGATATTTTTCCAAGGAAACTCACAATAGATGTCTTTACTCTAGACTAGAGCGGTGTGCTTGTCTATGTATAAGTGATATTTTTTTCCCTGGAGGACAACTAAATACATGCATGGTGCAAAGATATTCATAACAAAATGTATAAATAATTATACAAGTCTTGCTATTATTTCCTACATAATTGGAGTTTATTTTTAATCCAGTGGGGTCCAAAGTCTGATCATCAGCCACATTATTCTTCCCCAAGTTGATGTTTCCTGTAATAAATACTGTGGAGATAAAAATGGGGAAAAAAGAAGTGTCCCTGCCTAATAATCCTGCAGAAAATGAATCAGGTTTTGTAAATATTTCATTCCTAGATGATCAGTTTGTTACTATCATTAGTTTTTTTTTTTTTTACTGTGATTTATCACAATTAGAATCGCATTTATTGGTCGAGTATGCATGCATACAAGGAATTTGACTCCAGTTTCAGTGACTCTCCAAGTATGAATTACATAAATGACATACATACAACTACTAAAAACAAAACAAATGACATACATGCAAGTATTAAGAACAAGACAAAAAAGTAAATATACATATACATATACATACAAGGTGCAAAGTGCAACTCAGTGCAAGAAATACTGAAATAAACTTCAAAAGAAACAAGTATGAGCAATATGTAAACAATACTGCAGAATCCTTGGAGGCTTGGGAAAAAGAATACCCCAACCTAATAAGCTGAGTTAACCGTTTATGAACTTGATGGGCTGTGAAAAAAAAACTGTTCTTATATCTGCTTGTTTTGGTGCATATTAATCTATAACAGCTGGCTGATGGTATTAGTTCAAAAAGATGATGCCCTGGATGTGAAGGGTCGGCAATTTTTTTTTATTGGAT
>NC_056729.1:1568406298-1568468798 GCF_019279795.1 Protopterus annectens
TAGCTATTATCATAGACATACTACCCTGGGAAAAATGTGCAAGCAAATAAATAAATAATTCTGTATGTGAGGTTCTTTACAACAGTATATTTCTGTGACTGCCACTGAATATGAGAACCATCCTTTTAAAATGATGTCATTGTAAAGGAAGCTTCCCTTTTCCAAAGGGCATCAGCCTGGTCATTGATTATAATGGGTAAAGTATAGGGATAGAAAAGGAGTTAGCCCCCTCCATATGAGGTTGGGGGAGGAATTTGCCTCCAACATGAAAACATGATTCATATTCCAGTATGTAATTTTTAATTTAAGTGGAATTCAAGTTCTTATTTCATGATCATGATATGGAATCACCATTTGGAATACACACTTGAATTCTCATACTATAAAATTAAGTCTCTTACAAGTAAACTGAACTAGGTCTCAGTGTATCATGTGAATTTGTATTTTAGCATAATGTTAATACATAATCACAAAAGCATTTGTGTACTAAAATGTATTAAAGCATTTGGTATGTCTTGCTCCTGTCATGTTTTTATGAACTCTGCTTAAAGGTATAGCTAATATAGTATAAGTTCAAAATAGCTGATATGGAGATAACTAAACCAAAATCTCACAATATAGTATGTACTTCTAAAGAATTGTTGTTTGCTGAGTGAATCCAGTTAATATACAACTTTAGGCTATTTCATAACATTGCTAGCATTATACCTATATGAGAAGAAGAGCGTAAAGCATTATCTATAAGGGATTATACACAGATTTTAATGAAATTAATGAATGAAGGCTTACAAACAAACAAAAGCAAATTTCAGGAGCAAGTTCTTTGAAAGAGTAACTCAAGCCCAGGACAGTGGATATGCTGTCCGTACAGCATACCCTGGCTAAGGTTATTAACATAATAAACAATCTGAATGAGCTCCAGACCAACCCCTCTGTAGTTAGGTAGATAGTAAACTGACTGAGAGACTGAACCTATGAGCTCCAGACCAGCCCCTCTGTAGTTAGGTGGATAGTAAACTGACTGAGAGACTGAACCCATGTAGAGAACATGGCAGGTGGTTCCTCAGTAAACATGAAGGGTATTAATTGTGTTCCTCAGGGGTCTATGCTGGTAACTGTACTATTCAGCATATACTTTGTAGATCTCTAAATTAAATTAAAAATAAAACCTGCAACTACCCCACCAAAACATGGAGACAATTTTTTTTCTGAACAGTAGTAGTAGCAGTAGTGTAACAGAAAGGGCTTTTCTATGGTATGGTTTTTGATAAGGGGTATGAGCAGGATTATGGTTAGTATGCATTAGTAAGGAGGTTCAGGGAGCTTTCTCCACACGCTTTCTGCCATAACAAAAATGTAATCTTGTAATGTCTTTCACTTCCCATGTTTTATTGTACAATAAATAATTCTTCAGTTCTTTCTTGCTATATAATCCATAAACATAAAAACAAAATTCTATATGCTTTCTCAGTTTCTTTCTTTATTGATGTTCATGTCATATTCCCTACGTGGGTGCTAGGATTTTTTCTGAAAAACTAGAGTTTGACAGTGCTATGTGTGATCAATAGTCCGCAAAAAACAGGTTTTGCACCAAAAATTGAGATTGCTTCATCCTGGAAATTTTTTTTCACCGACCTGACCTCATGTCAGAATTGTTGTCATATCACATTCTAATTAAGTCTCAGTGGCAAAAGAGGTAGCACACTCTCCTTTGTTGCAGAAGGCTGTGTGTTCTATTCCTACACCAGGTAGATGTTTTGCTGATACTGCAGTGCAACACTTCAGATAAGACATTAAACTGAGGTCCCATCTGCTTGAGTTGATCATAGCTATGGTGAATGTAAAAGATTTCATGGCACTAATCGAAAAGAGTAGTTTTTTATTGATATACATTACATATTATTTACATATGTACATATTTACATTATTTACATTTATTTACAAATCTCCATATATTATAAACTTCAATTTAAGCTTCCCCACTCTTTTATCCACAACCAAAACATTATTTTTCCAAAATCTTCGTCAAAGTCCATTTTCCATTGTATTTAATTTAATTTAGTCTCTCGTTCCATATAGTCCATGAAGCATAAAATATTACTCTGTCCATTTTTTTCACTTCTTCCTGTTTACGTGCACCATAATAACCAAATTCTATTATCTCCATATTTATTTGTTCAAATTTTAACAAACGTTTCACGCTGTTATCTTTACATATTTCTTTCCACAAATTAACTCTTTCAGATTTCAAAAACACATGCTCAGTAGTCTCACAATTTCCACATTATTACATATTCTATCTTGCTTTTTTTGTATGGCATATTTGCCTTACCCAGCAATTTTCTAATAGACAATTTCCATAAAAAAATCTTTACATTCTTTAATCTTTTTATAGTTATCATATCTCATCATTATGACTTTTCTCTTATCTATTTCTAAATCTTTTCCATGGATCAATATGATAAAATGTGTTCATAATATTTAAGTACCATTTCTTTCTATTTTTCTCATATATATTCTTTTTTATGTTCCATAATGCAATTTTGTTTTGGTACTCTTACATTTCTTCATTCACAGTGCTTTTACTTCATTTTTTAAATTCCGTTCCTTCCCACAATTCTTTGTATTTATAATATAGTATCATTTCTATCAAGTTTTTATTTTCCTTCATAATTCCTTTTAATACCTTATGTAAAATTAAAGATGCTGCATGTACTATTGGGCTTATTAAACCCAAACCTCTTTGTTCTTATTTCATATACAGAATCCCTCTTTTGACTGGATTCAGTCTACAGCCCCATATAAAAGAGAATATAATCATCATTAATTCCTATTCATACTTAATAGGAATCATACAGATGTTAGCAACATAAGCAATTTTTCCTATTACCATGGTGTTCAACAAGTGTGCTTTTTTCTTATATGAAAATCTATATGATTTCCAAAAATTAGTCATATCCTTTACTTCTTTGAATACATTATCCCATTGTTAACTGTATTCATTCCTTCCAAATGTTATCCCTAATATATCTATATATATTTTTCATTGAACTCAACACCTATCATACCTTCAAAACCAAACCATTTACTTTTCTCCTTATTTATAGTTAAACCATTTTTTTAATTTATGCTTAATGTTTCATTTACTTTTTCCATCCATACTTTATTTTTTAACAATTAATACAATATCATCTGCATAATTATACATTATTGGCAATTGTACTTCCTTCATCATTTTGTATCCACCACTACTTGACATTTTATTAATATTAACTAATGAGAAAATTACACTACTAGCTGGGCAGTCCTGCTTTAATCCACACTCTATTTTTATTTCTCCCCCAATCCAGCCATTTACATTTAGTTTCACATAGTTCCTTTCATAAACAGATTTTATTACTTGTAATATTTTTGCTTACATTATATACCTTCAAAATTCCCCATAATAATTTATATTGCATATTATCATAAGCTTTACTTATATCCCCTATTATAACCTTCACTTCTAGATTTTTATTTTTGATATCAATTATTTCTCTTATTATCCATAATAACTCTTGACTTCCTTTTCCTTTTCTTCCAAATACATTTTGGTCATATATTCTATCCATTCTTTTCTGTAATCATTTTGTTATTATTCTCATAAAAGAAATTATAATCTGTATTAGTCAATGTTATAGGTCTCCATTTTTTATTTCCTCTTTATTTCCTTTTTTATTATAACTCCTGTACATATCTCTTTCCAGTTTCTAACCATTCATTCATAACTTCTATAAAAAATTATGTTTTGCCACTCTTTCATTTCTTTATTTATACCGTATTCAATTATGTTCAGTCCTGTTGCAGAATTCATGTTAATATCTTTTAGAATTTCATTCAATTCTTTCATGGTTATTTTTTTGTTCTAAATACTCATTATCTTCCTTATTTAATTTTTTTCCTTTATAAATTTGTTCTATGTTTTCTTCCAATACATATTATTTTGTAATATTTATTAAAATATTAATTTTATTAAAATAATTATTTTGTATATTCTTTCTAGCTGTCTTATTTGCTTAACTTCCTTATTTTTTAATTCTCTTATTATTTTTCCTTCTTTTATTTTTCTCAGATATGGTGCTACCTCTTCTTTCTTTCCTTAAAACAATATTTTTGCTTATATAACAAGTTGTTAATTTTAATTTGATTCATTTTATACATTTCTCTTTCTTTTTCATAAAAGGAATTTGTCTTCTCTAATAAGTCTCTAAATGTTTCTTGAGTTAATATCTTATATCTCTCTTTTTCTTTTTTCTTTTCCTCCTTATACATTATAAAAATACATTTTTATATTTCTCTTTAAAATTAAGCCACCAGACAGTCCAATTCTCATAAAACTCCATCATAGTCATATGATTTTTTCCATAATTACACAAGTTATTTTTTGTCAACTAAATCTAATTCATTTGCATTAATTCTGTTTAATCCTTTTCCTGTTCTTATATATTCTTTATTTTTCTGTACTTTAACCCATATTGCCACATGATCTGAAATTCCAGCATATTTAATTCCTTTGTTATAGCTTTTAAACTATCAGATATTAAAAAATAATTTCTGTCATAATGTCATTCCTTTTATAGGTCCAGTAGTTATTCTTCATTCTTTCCACTTCTCATAATTTTTTAGGCATTTTAACATCACAATTGCTCTTATTTTTCCTTAAATTACAATTAAAATTGACCACCACTATAATATTTATATTTACATAAACATATTCAAGAATATTTTTAAACATCATTTCTCTCACCTGTTTTGTTACATATGCATATAAATCTAAAATTCTATACACATATTTTTTCATCTCACTAATATTACCATAGCTCGTCCTAATTCCACTATGGTTACATCAATTTTTTTATACTTTCTTGATATAATATACATATGACCGAGCATGTTTCTTTCCCCATGTTCCAAACTACCACACCATTCCAAAGTTTTTCAGTTTGTGTTCTTTCTTCCTCTGATAATAATCTGATATCTTCTAAAACAATAATATGTGCATCTATTGCAGCACACCATTGTAATATACCTATTCTCCTTTTAAGATTTTTCATACTATTCACATTTAAAGCTAATATTTTCAGCTTTTAAGAACAGTTAGTATAATAAAATGTGTATCCCTTTCATTTCTTATTTTCTCTAAGCATTATGTTTTTGAATTTTCTTTTCCTTTCATTTAACTCTTTTCCCTATCAAATTATTTTTATTTCTTACTATGCACCAATCAGCTTCTTCCTCACTTGCCTCTTCTGTTTCTTTTTTCTTGTTCCTTTCTTTAACTTCATGTATACCCTCTTTATCAGTTACATCTTTTTGTGCATTTTCTTGGAAAACACATTCTACTATCTCTTTATCCTGTATAACTTCATTTTCATTTTCTTGTGCATTCATTTCACATTCTAGCCATGAATGACCAGTATTGCCACATTGTTTTCAGTTGAAATCACATTTATTTGCATTATGCCTCATTTTACCACATAAATATCAACTTTTTAATCACATTCATTGATTAAATTATCATTTTTTTCCACAAAAATAGTAATTTTTTGGTTGACCCCTGTATTTCACAAACCCCCTATTACCATGAACATCAATAATACTAGGTTTGTTCATAACATTATCTTTTTCCATTTTCAGTATTACTCCACATTCCCATCCCCCAGTCCATAGACCTTTTTCATCATATATATTTCTGTAGTGTCCATAGCTTCTTTACATATAGTTAACAAATGTTCTTTCATTTCTTTTGCTTCAACTTCAGTTCTAAACTGGATCATTATTCTTTTTTTTTGCTTGTCTGTAAAAAACTTGCATGACATATTCTGACCATGGAAAAATATTTTCCTTTTGTTCATATGCACCCAAAAAAAATTCCATGGCCTGCCCAGTCACAAATATCAAGTTGCAAAAAGTCTCTTTATTAATTATAATGAATGCTCTTACCTCTTATGTTTTGACACCCAGAGGTGCTATGACAGAATGCCAAACCTTATACCTGTCCAAACTTTCTTCTTTGTTTATAGCTCACACATACTGTATACTTCTTTTTTGTTTCTTTTATTTCTTTCTTATTTGTTCCTTCTCCCACAGTTTGTGCATAAGTTTTGTCTCTTGAACTTTTTCTGGCACAGTCTCTTCTTCTCCTTTTTCTTCTTCTATTTTTCTATGATGTCACTCCATGAAATTGCTGCTCCACTTTCTGGTTCACTTTGGTTTATCATTTCTTCCAAATAATCATCCCACAACCCTCCCGATTGGAGGGTTGTAATTATGCATTTCTCAGAGGTAACTGTCTCTCCTTCAAACAATCTCCTCTGAAAGATTTCCTTGGAATTCATCTCTATTACAGCTACAATCTCCTTTTCTTCCAATATCACTGTTTTTCTGCACCCACAGCATCAGAAAAAACTTCTGGTAGCAATTCTACCATTTGAACTACATTTTCATCAACCTTCACTTCATTTTCAGCCAAAGCTGAATCAGCTATATGTTCTCCCTGTTCCTCCTGGCTGCATTCATGCCTGGACAGGAAACAGGAAGTCAGAATGTGTAACACACAAAGCCTTCCCCAGACTGCCAAGAGTAGGGGAAGTTCCCCGTCCCCTGGCCAAATTTCCCATAGTTGTAAATATACCACCTTGGGTCTCACCTGAAAAGGCCACCAGTGGGAATAACCTGGTCAAGAAAGAATAAATAAAATATAAGTTATGGATATATGGTGTTGTAGGCCCCATTTGAGGAGGTGAAAGAAAACAGCACTTTTTAATGATGTTTTTATGTGTGATTGCTATTCTCAATTAAGTATTTTTAATGTTTTTTGTCACAACTATGAAGATGGATCACAAAAGAGCAGTTTTATTAGACAGCCTCCCTAAAACGTATCATATTCATAGTCACATTCATTAAACGTTCTTCTCTACACACATACTCTGTTTTTAACCAAATTCTTCAATTATTTTACATATTAAAAATAAATGTTGTATTGTTTCCTCTGTCCTACTTAAACTACACACTCTCTGCTGTATTCCATAGGAGTTTTACCGACAGTCTATTCAGCAATAATATCCATAAAAATCCTTGCATTTCAAAACATTTTGCAATCTTTTCTGCCTTTGTTTTATAGCCTGTTTCTATCTTACATCTAAATCTTGCTGAAGAGCTCTTAAAATGCTTTTAATGTACTTTCTATATTTGACTTCTATGATGCTATTTTCTTATACCAATATAAATAATTTCTTCTATCATTTTATTTTATTTTTTGCTCTGATATCCTTTTTGTTACTGACAGTCCTTGGTGCACATAGACACATTAATTTACTTCCTAGAGGGACTGGTGAAATTCTGCCATGAGTATTATGTCAGGTGACCTTTCTCTGTCCAAGAAAAGTTTACTTACCCATATATGAGAGCACTGCCCTTCCTCATGTATGCAGCTATTGAGGGTGAAGAATTTGGATTTGATGGAGAAAGATAACTTTAATTGTAGCAGTGTGCATGTGAAGTTGCAGCAAATGACACACCCATTTATCCCCGCCTAACTACAAGATGAACAGTAGGCTGCTTTGCAGATGGGAGATACTCACCAGTATTCATCAGGAAATGCCTGACTGAAACAGGGACCTCTATCTTTTCACTCAAAGATTGGAGAATCAAAAGCTAATAAGTCCAAACCTCCTTGCCTTGATCCTCCAGATCCCAAGGTATTAGTTAAATTTGGCTGGGTCACAGTCAGGACTACATTGCTCTAGGACACAGAACCATGGCACTGCTTTCTTTCTTTTAGGATACTTTGTATCTTCCCAAACCTGCTCATACTTCTTCCAAAATATATTATTAATGATTCCTTATTAAACCTTACTTTTTCAGAATACAAAATAAACACAATGATGCTAAATGCGCAAATGAGTTTATCAACATGAAACCTGTTCTATATCATATAATATAGAGTACCCTTCTTTTAAACAGATTTAATACTGAACCCCAAATCCCTTCCAAAATACCTTCTTTTAAACAGATTTAATACTGAACCCCAAATCCCTTCCAAAATTATTTTTAATAACTCCACTGTTTCTTAAGGGAACATAAAATACCTCCAACATATGGCAGCTTACACCATAGGTTAAATGGTGTTTACTAGGCTAACGACAACAAATGCCTTTTTAAGCCTAGCAATGCATCCCAAATCTCTGTCAAGTTCTGATACCTTTGATAAGTGTAAGCATGGGCCTGGGAGATGAACCATTTACAGGTTACCTATGTCCATTAGAGACATAGGTGCCAAACCAGGGATGAATTTCCGGTTTACCATCCAATTGTTCAAGTTGCACTTGAATTGGGTTAGGGAGGAACTCTGCTTCACATGGATGGGGAGCCTGTTCCATTGATGGGGTACTCTCTGGTATACATACCTATCTCTTCAGCAGGTCCTATTTATATCACAGGCAAGGTTTAAGTCTTTAGAACAGGTAATTCTCGTGCTGTTTGTTTTGTGGATATGCAGGAGGTCCATCAGATTGGGGTCTGACAATGCCCTGTATGATAGGCATAGATCTCCCCTCAAAAGCCAGTAGGAGACAGAATACAGGGATAGAGCCTTGAGATGGTTTGTATAGGACAAATTACTTACGTCCTCTATTCTTTTAGTGCGGATCCTCTGTGGACATTTTAATTGTTGGATATGACTGGTTAGGTACATACCAAATGGGGCATTGTACTCAATGATAGGTCTGATGAATGCTGAATACAGTGGAACAATAACTTCCTTGGACTTAGATGCCATACCTTTGTTTATAAGTTGTGCAACATAAAATGAGTTCCTCACCACTACAGACACGTGATGATCAAAGGCTAGATTACTATTTATATGTGTCCCTAAGTCCCTGACTACTGGGTCAACTCTAAGGGGTGTGTTGTCAATATGATAGTTACCAGGGATGGATGACTTCCCAAAGGATGCTATTATGCATTTCTTGGCATTTAGTTTTAGTCCATGGCTCTGACACCAGTTGTTTGTCTGTGTCAGCCCCTCCTGGATAACATTTGTGTCAGTATGAGATTTGATGACAGCTCCTAATTTGCAATCATTTTCACATTTAGTCAGCCAGAGACCACTGACATTGGCCTTGACTTCTGAGAAGTAAATGCCAAAAAGGAGCGGGCCAAGGCCTGATCCCTGAGGGCCTCCACTTGTGACTGTCCTCTATGTAGAGGTGGACTCCCCACATCTAACTTCCTGGGTCCTGTCTATGAGCCAGTTGGCCATCCACTGGATGACACATGTGTTTGTACCTAACATCTTGAGTTTGTCAATGATGCCTGAGTGAGGTATTGTGTCAAATGCATTGGCCAGGTCAAGGTAGGCAGTGTGAATGATTTTGCCCTCATCCATTGCTTTGGTGACCTTCTCAAAGAAGTCCACCAGGCTGAGTAGGTATGATTTGTCCTTGACAAAACCAAACTGGGTTGAGTCCAGTGTCTCGAGGTTTACTATATCTCTATTGATCATCTCCATGATAATTCTTTCCATGGCTTTACATATAAGACTAGTGAGGCTTATGGATCTGTAGTTTCCAGGGTCTGTAGATGGCCCACCTTTGTGCAGAGGGATGACTGTTGCTGTTCAGCATTCATGAGGCACAAAGCCTGTTTGGATGCTACAGTTAAATAGTAATTCCAGAGGCCCTGATAGGTGATGTTTCATGCTATTTAGAAGGCATTCTGGGATATTGTCTGGACCCAGTGATGCAGTGGTCTTGGCCTTAGAGAGAGCATTAAGGACCTGTTCCCTAGTGATAGTAGGGGAAGTTATATTTGATGATATTTCCTGAGGGAAGGTTGAGGGGGAGAGAGGGGTAATGTTGGAGCTGATGTCATCAGCCAGGAGGTTTTCTATATCTTCTGGCTCAGTATAGGTGACTCCATTTACAACAAGCTCTGCACACAATTGTGTATTGCCATTGAGGTTGTGGATATAGCTAAAGAAGCTTTGTGGTTGTCCTTGGCCTGGGAGGCCAAGCTTACCTCAAATTTGACCTTGGTAGACTTAATTTGTCCTCTGAGTTGTTTGTTTAGTTTGATGAGAGTGCTTTATCCTGCTGGGTGCTGCACCTCCTAATTTTTTCCATGATTTTCTTCCTCCTGTTATACAGCCAATTGATTTTGTGATTCCACCAGGGTGGCTTGTTTTTTGAGTTAGTTCTGTGCTTCTTCCTGGTGGGTACAGCTGCCTCTGTCCAGCTATTAACATGCTTGTACAGGGTTTCTGTGAACAGTTCTGGATAGGAAGAAGTGTTCTCGGGGTTTATGGGGCTTGAAATTTTGCCAGGTTCTCACTTAATAGCAGGAGGTTAGCCTTAGAATAGTTTCTGAATATTCCCAGTTTAGGTGGCGGTCCAGGTTTTATTTTTACTTCAAAGGTGACCATTTTGTGGTCTGATCTTACCAGGGAAGACATTACAGTAGGGGGTGTGCGGCAGTCTCCCATATTAGTGAGGACCAGATCCAGTGTGGTTGCACCCCTGGTTGGTGTATTGACTATCTGGTCCAGAGAGTTTGTGTTTACAAAATCCAGGAATCTCTGTGCATGTACGTTTGATGTTGTATAGGATTCCCAGTTAAGAGTACGGTAATTAAAGTCGCCCATGAATATGGTATTGAGTTGGATGGTTAGTGTTTCTAATAAGTTTAAATACATGGTATGGGTTTCCTGGGTCATAGAGGGGGACCTATAGCTTACAAGGAAGTAGTATTGGATTTTACCTATGGTGATTTAAACATGGAGCAGCTCAAGGGCATTGTCCTGTTTGACCAGCCTTGAAGTATATTTATTTTTGATGTAAACAGAGACACCTCCACCTTTAGTCCCTGCCTGTGAAGTAGCTAGTATTAATGTGTGGAAGGCATTATAACCTTGCACTGTTGGTGTGCTCTCTGCAGCCTCATATTACTAGACTATTACAGTTTTACCTATACTACTCCTCCATCTGTAATGTATTCTTTTTTATAATCAGCACTTCATCATGTAGTAGAATTTCCTGATGCCTCGGCCATATGTCAACCAGACTGTATAAATACCACCTTGAATCTCCCATGAAAATACACCACAAGTTTAGTGGGATTAATCTGTTCAAAACAATGTAAAGCATATGTACATGTACATGTGTACATATGCACAAAAATACATAAAGAAAGGAAGAAAGATAAAACATGTAAAATCGTTATCTATTTTTACATACTGAAAATTTATTTCATCATAGTGGAGTAGTTGTATTAAGATATGCTATGTTAGACACGATAGAAGGTTTTAAGAACATTGTTCTTTTACAAGCAAAACAAAGGAGTGATAATTGAAATATGCATGGATAGAAACAGCAACATTTTTGCATAATTGGAATTAAATCAGAAACATTTAAAAATGAAAGAAGGAATTGCCTGATGTATAAAGTATTACACAGTGTTAATGTCTATGAAAATTAATTGTAATGAAATACAATGGTATAACAGAGTTTTAGTATATTATTGCATGGTTAGAAAAGTTGTAGTCACCTGAAGTAGCCTTCAATAATAGTAAATGTCTTTCAGACGGGTATGGAGTAATACTATGTGCTGCTAATAAGTTACATCATGTAGTTTAGGTTATAGTCTTTCAGCTTCTATTTGCCTGCTATGTAACTCCACACAAGCCACTTACTCAGACAGTACTTCTGTGTCACCACTGAAAAGAGATAGTCATGTCTAGTGGATTTACTTGGTACCCTATTAGAAGTCTGAGACTCGATGAAGCGAGTCCTGAAAAAAATGAATGTCTACGTATGATTAAGTACAAGTAACAGCATACTGTGAACATCACTGTTAACCATTTAAAACATTTTTTGTAGGGGATCAAGTCTCTGCTCTCTAATGTGAGGGTCTGCACCCCTATCCCTCCCTACTTATATATATAATAATTCTGAGACCACTGTACCTCAGATGATAAATGAAAGTACGGTATAGATACAAGCATGTAATATACAGTGGCAAATAAGAAGTGAAATGCTGGGTCAAGAGGCGGAATAAAGCAAAATAAAATGGAGTAATTTAAAAAAAAATTGCACTTTATTCATCTGCTTTTACTGTAATTGTGTTTCTTCCCACTTTATTATCTTATTTTGCTTGTGCTTCTTAAAAGTACTCAATTGTATTATTCAGCTGCAGTTATTATTGCTTGGTAGTAGCCTGATTAAATTGTAACTGTTATTCTAAGCATTTTGGTTTAAGCACTTGGGCTTCAGACCAGTTGTTTTACATTAAGAAGGTTTGTGGACTGCATTGTTGTGGCAGGGCAGGTAGCTTACGTCCTTCTAAGTTGGGAATTGCTGATTGAAGGCTCAGTGTCTGTTATTCTAAAAGCGCATTAGTTCTGGTTTAAGCACTTGGGCTTCAGGCCAGTTATTTTACATTAAGAAGGTTTGTGGTCTGCACTCTGGTGAGAGGAGAGGCTAGATTCTGCCCTTCTGAGCTGAGAATTTCTGGTTAAAGGCTTATTGTGCCTGCTTATTTGAACTGTTTCTTTCTGAAATTTATGTGCCTTGTTTGCTGTAGCCCAGAAGTTAGTAGTTTATTGGCCATTTTGGGCTAATTTTTATCTCTTTCATTTCCCTGCTATAAAAAACACATTTGCACGGATTTTTGTGCTTGTATTCAGCTCAGCAAGTGCCTGCCAGGTGTCCTGCAGAGTTTTACAGCAGCAGAGAGACAAAAGAGAGAATTTGGAGTGATTAAGTATAATTTCTCTGCATTTTCATAGGTTCATAGGTTCATAGGTAGGTACTAGGCTATCGGCCCTAGGACCCATACAAACCTAGCCAAAAAATGTACCCTGGCTTTCGCCACCCAAGAAAATTATTTTCCTGTGCCCCTGTCGAGCAGAGCCACAGAAGTGATCCCCGGGGTGAATTTCCCATTTCCCATCCAATCATCAAGATTTTTCTTGAAGAGTGCTAATGAGGAGCTCTGTTTGACATAGATAGGTAGTCTGTTCCAGAGTATGGGAAGTCTTCTTGCTGTTTTTAACTAATTCCATCTAAAATACCAATTTTTTAGCATTTCTGTTATTTAAAAAGCTTGTTTCTGCTACATATTGTACTTATTTGCTGCCTGAACTTGAACTAAGTCATTTTTGTGTTTAACTAATCTGTTTAACTGCTGTAGGCTACACACTAAAGTGCGATAGCCATTTCTGTGCATTTAAAGTGTTTTTTTTTATTGTATTTGCTTCATTTTCTGAAAAAAAAAATATACTTGTTTCCCACCTTTCTGAACTAATATAGTTCAGTTTTCAGGTTATTGCTGAATTCAGGGCTGTGTTACAAGTTTCTGTGCTGCCCATACCTTACTTGGATAGAAGAAAGTTTCTCTGTTCACCTGTGAGAGAGGGGAGCTTTGAGCAACCTATCTGACCCTAGTGGTTTCAGCCCAGAAGTTGGTAGTTTATTGGACATTTTGGGCTAATTTCTATCTCTTTCATTTCCCTGTTATAAAAACCACATTTGCACAGTTTTGAGCTCTGGGCAATGCCAGTTAGCTAGGGTTAACCTATTTCCGGTTCCACAAAGTCTACTTTTCAATTCTTTCCTTGGAACTAGACACACTTTCAACTTAAGCACTCAAACCATTCATTTCACAACCCAGCACTTGCTCAAAACTCATAGCAAGCACTAATTAACCCTAGCACTAGACCCCCCTATACTGTCCAGAAGGACAAGGCTCTCCATTCGTCCCTACCAGCCAATCAGTAAAACAGCTCGCTTTACCTATTCAGGCATGTCCAAAGGGCAATTTCAGGGGTACTCTCCAGTCCAACTGGTGAATCTGGGCATTTTGAGGCAACGTTACAACTGCCTCATGTACACAGACAACCCTCTCCTCCTACCACCAAACACTAATATATGCGAGAGATGCAATTATACAGCCAAACTGGAGGCAAAGCTCTCTCAACCCAAGACTGGAACTGACAGTCAAGAGGAGAAGGAAAATACTTGCAACACACCACCAGTCTCACATAGACCTACTAAACCAGCACCGGCAAATAACACACATAAATACATGAAAACATACCCAGAGGCTCTAAATAAAAATCTGCAAAAGCAACAGAGACCTCCAAAGCAGATACCCAAGCAACCTCCACACTCCATCACAAACCATGAAACACATACTTCACATAATCAGTGTACCACGCAATCACAGCCCTTAAGGCAAAATAACATACCCAACACACTAGTAATAGACGACTCTATAGTCAGGCACACTGATGTCCCACTAACTAGACTGGACAAGGAGAAGGTTACAGTTAGGTGCCTGTAGGGCATCAGGATCCACTACATAACACAAGCACTCAGGTCACTCCAGAACAAGTACAAATATGACTCTGTCATTGTCCATGTTGGTGTGAATGACCTGAGATGTACCTCCCTGGACTACATGAAAAGAGACATGGAAGACCTCTCTTATCATGTAGCCCAGGCTGGTATGACCCTGACACTGAGTAGCATCCTGCCCTCACCAAGAATGATGCCACAGTATAAAGAAAAAATGATCAATTTCAACAACTGGCTAAGTTTCTGGAGTCATTTCAAGGGGATCCAGTATCTTCCGCCTGGGATGACATGCTCAGCAAGCCACGTTGCTTCACAAGAGATGGCTTGCACCTGTCACCCTTAGGCTTTCGAATACTGGCCAAGGCTTTTGCCGCCTCCATAGTGCCTTTTTAGGCAAGGTTCAAAAGACAAACCCACCACCGTAAATAGCACAAGTAACCAAAAACTAAGGGTAATGCTACTCAACGCCAGAAGTCTAAACCTCAAAATGCATACACTCGAGGCACTCCTCAGTATGGAGAACATCGATATCTGTGCAGTAACAGAAACCTGGTTTAAGGCTCCAGAGAGCACCCCAGCACTACCAGGCTATAATTCATACCATACTTTTCGGCCACAGAACCCGGACTGAAACACAAAAGGCGGGGGTGTATCCATATTCATCAAGGATACCCACACCTCCAGGTTAGTGGTGCAGCACAATGCCTCAGAGATCATCAATGTGCAACTAACAATGGGCAAAACTGCAATTTAAATTGTAGCTTGCTACAGATCACCTACCATGACACAGGACCCCCATTCCACGTTTCTGGAGACACTGGAAAATATGAAGGTCCTACCAAACAACCTAATATTGAGTGATTTCAATCACCCAAACATTAACTGGGAGAACTACTCAATTACTAACTCCCTTTCCCAATGCTTCCTATAATTTATAACTCAAATGCCCTGGATCAACTGGTCAACACCCCCACCAGAGGTGACAACATATTGGACCTGGTCATCACCAACGTGGGCGACCAGTGTTCTGCACTGGAGGTCAACCCCTCGCTGGTTAGATCAGACCATAGACTAATCACTCTGGATATCCATATTCTGCCCCCAACCCCAATGAAGGAAACCACCGTGAAAAACTTTTCAAAAGCAAACCTTGCATTACTTAAGACTGAGGTGGAAAGGTTCACAGCCCCCATGCTAAAGGACAACGCTGTCCAAGCTGCTGAATCCCTTATAAAGGCACTCTATGAGCACCTGCAAGAATGCATGGATCATGCTATCCCAAGCAAAACCAAGACACACTCCCCTAAGAAAAGGAAACCAGTTTGGTGGACCCCTGCCATAAACAAGCTATACAATAGAAGGAGGAAACTAGTACAGAAAAGAGTAAAATCCCAAAAAGGAAATACATCCCTGATCAATATCAGCAAGAAACTACGATCCCTCATAAAATCAACCAAGGCTAGCTTCGAAAGAAAAATTGCCAAGGACTCCAAAGATAACCATAAAGTGTTCTTTAGCTATGTCAAGAACCTAAGTGGAAACTCTCAGATCTGCTCTGAGTTAGTGCAGAATGGCACAAAATACACTGAACCGACTAATATTGCCAACATTCTGGCAGACAGGTTTAGTGCAAACTTCACCCACTCTCACCCCCAAAAGGGCCCATAACCATACCAGAAGAATGTAGAGGCCTGGCAATCACTGACACACAGGTTAAAACAGCCCTATCCAAAGCCAAAAACACAGCTTCAGTGGGACCGGAGAGTGTCCCAAGCTGTGTTTTACATGAACTCCAAAATGAACTAATCCCTCACCTAAACACACTGTTCAAACTCAGCCTCTCTACAGGCTATGTACCCATAGAGTGGCTCACAGCAACAGTTATCCCGCTCCACAAAGGTGGAGCCACAACAGACCCCGGGAACCATCACCATATAAGCCTGACTAGCCTGGTCTGCAAGGCTATGGAGCGCATCATCATGGAACTCATTAACAGAGACATTGGGAACCTCCAAACATTGGACCCCTCCCAGTTTGGCTTTGTTAAGTGCAGATTATGCCTCCTAAACCTGATGGACTTCTTTGAGACAGTTACCAAGGCTTTAGATGAGGGAAAGGAGGTCCACACAGCCTACCTAGGCTTCACAAAGGCTTTCAACACCATTCCCCATGCTGGTATTATAGACAAGCTCACCAGCCTGAGCATAACCCCCTATGTCACAAGATGGGTTGCCAATTGGCTCACGGATAGAACCCACACGGGTTCTAGGTCTGACTCTAAACTGGTTACAAGTGGCGTCCCCCCAGGGCTCAGTCCTGGGACCCCTCCTGTTCAGTATATACTTCTCAGAGGTACAGGCAAGCACAGAAGGACTATGGCTGACCAAGTTCACAGATGACTACAAACTGGGGGCCATAACTGACTCTCCGGCTGATACAGACATCCTCCAGAAGGGTTTCACTGAGACGGATACCTGGTATCAAAATCACAGCCTCAAGCTAAATGCCAAAAAGTGCATAGTCATCCCCTTTTTTGGATAAAACAAAGTATCCGTACGTAGTAGTCCCCTAAATACTGAAAATATAATAAGGGATCTGGGGACCCAAGTAGACAGTAATCTCTCCTTTGATAATCATATTGCCAAGGTGGTTAGAAAATCTTTCTATATGGCCCACCTAATCACAAAAGGGTTTGCATCTAGAACAAAAGAGGTTATTGTGCCCCTCTACTCATCACTCATCAGACCCATCATAGAGTACAACTCCCCATTTGGGATGTACCTCACAAGACACCTGCAACAGCTGGAAAGACCACAGAAGTACCTCACCAAGAGGATTACTGGCCTCAAACAGATGCCGTATGCAGCCCGACTGAAGAAACTCCAGCTGTAGTTAGTTGCGTACCGCTGACTCAGAGGTGATCTCTGCCTGACGTACAAGGCCATGTCCAACCCAGAACTGATGGACATGCTCCACCTAAAAAAAAACAAATCCCGAGAGCCACATGCTCTAGGGATCTAAACCTCACCAAAATGATAAATAGGATGTGCTGGAGGATAGATTCCTGTCCCAGAGACTCTCCGCACTTTGGACCAGAATTCCAATCTACATTAGGCAGAGCAAGAGAAACCTTGACAAGTGGATGGGAATCAGAAAATTTACCCCGGGGATCACTGCAGTGGCTCTGATGGACAGAGGCATAGGGAACTAATGGTTCTGCTGGACAGAGGTACAGGGAACTAATCTAAGGGGTAGCGAAAGCCAACACATTCTGGCTAGGCTTACAGATGCCCTTGGGGCAGATGGCTTAGTACTTACCTATGAACCTAAGAGAAATCTATAAGTGACAGAGGAATATAAGAAATGTTTTATATTAATTGTCCATGTGCTGAACATAATTTTTTGTTCCCCTAATGCTTCATTCTTTTAGGCTAACCTCAGTACCCCTGTTCACCTCTGGGTGTACCAACCTCTACTCTACCCTTGGTCTATTTCTCTTCTAAGGTTATAGCAGGCACACAACCTAAGGGATTTCCTGGGTAGGGAGTGGGGGCGGGTCATGCACTGAAACCTGACAACAGGGGATTCTTTTTTCCAGTTATGACATACTCTCTTAGGCCCTCCCCTGAATTCACCTATTTATGTCTGAAGGCTAGTCCACACTGTGGCCAACACCTCCTTGCAAAGAATGGCTAGCTGACCACTCTTAATACAGAGTATCCCTCAAACACTTGAGCTGCTAATCAAACTTGCATCACCTGGGCCACAATTAAGATTTTACCCTCTATGCCACTGCCCTGGACAGACATATGTGGAACAATTTAAGGAATAAAACTTTTACAGACTAGAATACACCTAAATGGATGCAATTAACTTGCTGCAAACAATATTTTTCAGATTTGCATGGAACTGCGTGGAGAACTGCGGCAGAAAATGTACCTGGGAAAACATCTGAATATTTTAATCATATGCAAATTAGACTTAATATAAGTTTGCACAAATGTGTATCTATTAATGTTTCATGTAGGATGTATACTCCTTAAATAAAAATGTTTAGAACTCATTTTTTTCAAGAAAAAAGAGCTATGAGATCTTAATATCCAATGAAACAGAAAAATGAGATAATCAATTTAATGCTTTTTTCTAAAATATGGCACCTCAGGAGTGTAAGACTGGAGTGTATGTACTGTAATATACTACAAACTACAATCAACAGAGCATGCTGGAGGGACAGGCACATAACACAGAGACTGCCCATGCATTGGAATAGACTTCCCATACATGTCAAGCAGAACACCTCACTGGCCCTCTTCAAGAGAAATCTTGATGAGTGGATGGGAAATAGAAAGTTCCCCCCGGGATCACTCCAGTGGCTCTACTTGATACAGGCACTTGGAACTCACATCGGGCGGCATGATACAAGGGCACTTCTATGGGCTAGGCTTGTAAAGGCTCCAGGGCTATTAGCCTAGTACACACCTATGAACCTATGAACCTAATTTTCTGGTGGATATACTACAATCCATGGCCTACTCCTGGCATTAGAAGAGACGTATAATCTGCTGATCTAATGACACACCATTATTGCATTACTAGCTGAGACACTACCAAACACCTGCATCTCAGCTGTGCTTCCAGCAGCTGTATCAACAGTACATCACCTGTTCATCACTTTCTGTCCTGCAGTCTGTCCTTACTCTAACAGGCATTGTTGAATCACTCCCTCTGTCTTCACTGTCCTCTGATGCCCTTTGCAGTAGGTAACCAAGGACCAACTACCCAGCCACAGATAATTTTACTGTAATCCCAACAACCCTTCTTTCAGTTGGGCTTAAAACACAGACACTTTATTTTAAGCTTCCTACTTATTCCAGCTGTACATTTCTAACATCCACTATTGGGTCTCTGTAGTTATCAGTTATTCCCTGTATCTCTGTTTCAGAGGGGTATAGTTTAATTCTATTTGAGTACCAGCAGACCAACCTCACCCCTGTTCTTCTACATACCCCATAATCTGTATGACTGCAGCTTTACAAATTGCATCTTTGCATGTGTTTCCCTTTCTTTTTGAGGTAATCTTTCCTTGGTATATTTATTCATTGGCATTTGTTTACTGGGGTAGTCTTACTTGAGCAGTCCCCTTTTTTCAGCAGAGGCCCAGGAAGAAAAGCTCCATTATACAGACATGCAGTTTCATTCAAGAGGAATGGTTTCAATATTCAGATATCCTTGATATCACTTATATAATTTACAAACCGTTTTGATTAAAAATAACAGTAACATGAGATGTATTTGCATAAAATATTTAAGATAAAGTGTCAGCGCAGCCAAAGAAAGTAAGGAGGGGAGGATGCACAAGGAAGATAAAGGTGATAAGATGATGGGGGACAATATATTACGATAATAGCACATTAAGTTTTGTTAAATAGAGAGTTGTGGCACAAATTCATAAAGCTATACAAGTACCAGTTTAACCAGGGATGGTGTAGGTGCAGAGCCATTATCAGGAGTTACTTCAGTTGTAATTTAAAGTCTTTCAGGTTGCAGACTGTTGTAAAAGTGGAGTGGGATGGTATTCAGTGTGAATACAGGGAGTATCCTGCATTGTTGTTAGGCTAAGTTATGGACAGTAATGATTTGTCAAAGAAGCGTTGAGGTCTCTTAGTAGTGTAAGGCTGAACAATAGAGTGAAGAGATGGGAATTTTTCAAGGTTGTACAGTAATTTGAAGGTTGTACTTAATTGTGAGTACAGCAGAGAATTATTTACTTCTAGTCAGTCCATTTGCTTTAGAGAGAGGCAGAGATGTGATCTATATTGTTGGTTGGTTGCAAATTTGGCCAACGTATTGTAGCACAGTTCTAGTTTGGCTGATAACAATTTGCTGAGATTGGTTAGGAAATGCGTATAATAGGTTGGGGAGTATAAATAAAGTGACACATGTTTTGTCTAGCAGAGTTAGTAAGGTCGCGCTGTACTCTATACAGTCAATCAAGCTTTTGGTGCGTCTTCTTTATAGTATTTTGAATGTGGATATCAAATTTCAGGAAGTCGTCGATAACAACACCTAGTAGTTTGGTGTGGGATACCCGCTCTATATTGGTCTTGTTGGATGACAGTATATTAAAGGTATTTTTGGGGGAATAAAGAGAGAGAGTTAGGGTGAACAGTATTATTTTTTTGGATTCAGGAGGCGCTGTCAGTTGTCGAGCCAACCATTTATAGAGGGGAAGGACTGGGTGGGTGTTTAGAGCATGGGCAGTGTCCTAGTAGCACATATTACAATGGAGTCATCAGCTTACTGAACTATGGTGCCCTCTTTGGCTGTGCTTAGGTTGTTGATCAAAAAATTAAAAAGTAGTGGTTCCAGTATGTAGAAAGGAAAGGGGAGAAATCATCTTGTCACTTCAGTGCTTGTGACCTATTAGTGAGGTGACTGAAAAGCAGTTACATGAAGAGGATGATGGCCCATAGCAACCATAAGCAATACAGTTTAGTTTTTTGAATTTGACAATTGATTAGATAGCTCTAGAAATAGGGCTGAGGTTAGAAGACCTGAATTTGTATTCTATTTTTTTTTATATCTGTGAACCTTAGAAGAGTAGTGGTCATATGTGATTATGTCTGAAACCAAGCTGTGAGCAAGAGAGGAAGTTATGAGAAGTGATATATATGTAGCACATTGAGAGTGAATACGTCTTTCCAAGATTTTAGATAAAGGTTAGAAAATGCGATTGGTCTATAATTTGTTGATGAGCCACCTTTATGGAAGGGTATTGAGGGTATTATACAATATTTTTTCAATAAGGTGAGGACATAGTTTTCTTGTGGAGAAAGGTTTATCAGATTCAAGACAAGATATGCAAGGCTATCTCCAACGAGCTGGAGGTATTCAGCGCTTGTTGTCTTAAGGTACATAGGTAAAAGTGGCTTCTCCTGTTTTCTGCCCCAGCCGTGTAGCTCAAATCCCAATCCCTGCAGCCCTTTAATGCCATGTTCTCAGACCTTACCATACAGCTTCCTTTAACTCCAGCCAAATCCCCTCATGGCTTCTTGCAAGCAGGATCACTTTTCTTTCTCATCTTCCCCTTGGTGCACTGAGTGCACTCACTTATTACTACTTTTTCTGTTTACCAGTCCTATGCATCCATAATTACTAGAGGGAAAAGCGGTGCTCTGTGTTTTTTTTTTTTTGTGATAGCAACTTGTAAACTGAGCAGCTCAAGTACTTGAAATATAAGAATGTGTACAGGAGTGCTAATGTTCAAGTTCTTGTGAAAAGGCTAGTAATGAAAGTTATTAGAAGTGAGACTACCTAATAGAGCCATTTCAAAGAAGGCTCACTGTTCCTTGTTCGTGACAATATTTTTATCTTTTATGTTTTCATTCATGTTGTAAACTAAGCTGGTAGACTGAGCCAAATGGATGCTTTTCAGACAAAACCAAGGCAAATTGATTGATTAGACACATGATTTCAATACCCACATTTCAGTTTCAGATAACATTCCAGTAAACTGTCTTTGCTATATAGAGCATACTCTTGTAATAGTTACACACTGAAAAGCTGCTTGAAAACAATACATTCCCCGGGATTCATGAAGCTTGCGCCAGGCGCATGCATAGCGTTGGCGTTATAACGCCAAATATGGCCGCCGAGCGATTCAGGTACGATCCAATTCCACGTGCACTACCGGCATACGCCAGATCTACGCAGCCCCCGGTGTTGGTATGCAAATCACCCCATGTGCAGTGTCGCACCATGCAAATGAAGGCATATAGCGATTCATGAAGTGGTGCAGGCGTAGCGTAAGCCCACGGAAATGTAAACCAAAACACACGGTTTACATTTTCCCAAACAGAACATCGGAGCTATGGAAGAGGGCCAGACCCAGGTATCACAACGTTAACATATGCCAATGGCGAAATACACAGCCAATGGCATAAGAAAAGATGCACAACATGTAAATAACAACATTTAATGTCATGTCCACAGTAACGCACAGCAGAACCGCAGGGCATGTGTGCGGAAGCTGTAACATAAAGAAATAATATAAAAATGTCATAAAATCGCAACGTAATAGAAATCAGGTTTACAGCATAATACACAATGGTAGGCATGGAACACCACAACCAAGGTACAAGCGTTGCTAAGGGCTTGCGATAGTGTTTGGCGCGATAACTATGAATTAATAGTCAATGCCATGCAAATGAGGCAGATAATACTGAATCGCAAATGTCCCGCCGGAGGAAGGTGGTACCATACGGCGCAGCAGTATAACACCGAGGAGTGGCTCAGAGGAGATACATGACATCAGCAGAGGGGTGTGCCACCGTAGCACTAAGCACATTGGAGCATTGCAAATCTGGCCTGTCCGTTGCTAACCAAAGCTGCAGGATATGGGTGGGGAAGAATCGTTTAGCTGAGAGCACACATGGTGGTCAAAAGCGCATGTGTACGAGGATGAAAATGTGCCCGAAACCCAGTAATCGGACGCACACGCCGCAAACAATAGCAGAAACAGGAAGGTCAGGGGAAGAAAAGAAGGAAATGTGGAAGTAGGGTAATTGGAGTACTAATGAGCAATCAACACCAATCAACCCACGAAGGCCAATCAACGGCAGCTGACAAGTCCGCTTGCAGAAACCTGCAAAACAGGATAGGGGAGGCATGTGAATGCAAAGAAAGGAGGGGAGGTATTGGATTGCAAAGATAGGAGACCTGACACAGCAGAGCAAAGCAAACCGACAGCAGACCGGCAGTAGCACACATAACGCAAGATACGCCAGGTCCAGGAAAGTACAAATGAAAGTAGGCCGCAGGATGCACGCCAGAAAATGGTAGGTGCAACGTGCAGAAATGTAAAGGGAAGGTCAAGAGGTAATCCATGGCAGGCAAATGTAATTCAACACCAAAGGCACCACAATAGTAGTTCCGGCAGTAAAACACATAACATAACCTGTAGCTACGAACATACATACACACCCTATGACATCATCGGTGTTCACAGCACAATAGTATAAAGTGTGAAAGCACCCAGCACACACCTGTGTATTCCCAAACACTGCACCATAGGTGTAAACACACGGGGAACTTTTAAAATGTACATGTTGGGAGCTGCCATAGCTGTGATTCATCAGCATGTGATAGAGACTGACGGTGTTGTGGAGGATGATGCCGACAACCACCGCAGGCCTCGGAGGAGAAGGAGAGTGTTCAGACCAAGGGTAACCTACCAGGGGCTACATGACCTGGAGATAGTAGAGCGTTACAGGGTGGACAGGGACATCTTACAGCAAATAGTGGAGCTGTGCCGGCCACGCCTGAGAACCAGAAACAACAGAGGGGAACCCATACCAGTGGACACGAAGGTATGTGTAAGCCTGCGAATACTGGCCACAGGTACCTTTCAAAGGCCAACTGGAGATATAATGGGTATCTCACAGTCATCAGCATCCAGGGTACTACACCAGTTCCTGGATGCCATGTTACCACATGCCAATGAGCAGATATACTTCCTGAGACCTCAGGAGGAGTTGGCCAGCAATATGCGCCACTTCCACCATGTGGCACAATACCCAGAGGTACTGGGTGCGATAGACTGCACGCACATACAAATCAAGTCACCACCTGGTGAGCAGGGTAGGCACTACATAAACCACAAGGGATTCCACTCCATCAACTGCCAGGTCATGTGTAATGCCCAGGGCATTATCATGGATGTGTGTGCTGGCAGCCCTGGAAGCTACCATGACTCCCATATCTGGCATGCCTCACAGCTGTATCAGGTATTTGTCAGGGGGGACATCCCACATGGCCATCTCGTGGGGGATGCTGGCTATGCACTGGAGCCGTGGATGATGACTCCCATCAGAAATGCACACGCACCCATGCAAGAACGCCATAATGAGGCACACGCACAAACCAGAATCATCATAGAGCATGTGTTCGGGATGCTGAAATCATGGTTCCGGTGCTTGGATACATCTGGTGGAGCCTTGCAGTACTCTCCAGGCACGTGTGCCCACATCGTCATAGTATGTGCCATGCTACATAATATGATCCTGCGGAAGCAGCTACAGCAGGGACAAAATGGTGAAGGCCCTCATAGCCCACAGCAATTGCCAAGGCCAGTACAGGCACAGAGGGATTCAGAACATGAACACACTGTGCCAGCCCCAGTAGGCAGACTGAGGCATGCCCAATATGCTTACGCCTTGGCAAAGAGGGAACGTATAGCACATACTCTGACCATGTAGGCCCCCTACGGACTGACACCTCTCCACCTGCACACACAGTAAAATGGATGGCACACAAACATGACCACCTGTAAATTGTAATGTATAGGTGGCCCAATGTGTGACTCCTACATAGGCAGCCCTCAAACATTGTAAACACAACAGCCAGTGGAACATGGAATGCCAACACCTGAACAGTACATGAGTCTTACAGCATATGGTGGTGCTGTGTGCCTGTCACATTCCCCGCCAGATATATATATATATAGATATATATATATATATATATATATATATATATATATATATATATATATATATGTACACATATGCATATATATAATACAGATAGAAAGGGCAATAGAGGGATATATGGTGATATAGATGGATTCAGCGATATCTGCAAATATAATAGATAGTTCAACGACATTCATAACATCTTGGAGGTACAAATAAATAGGATACCGCCAACCATGGAATGTGTAACATACCGACATGCGTAACCACGAGGCTGAAAGACCGATAGAACACAGTACCAGAACAGTACATCTGCGAGTAATAGTATGATGATATGAAGGGACAGTTAGTCACCGCTGCCGGTGTCGCGGTCCACGTAGGTACTGTGTTCAACTGTGTCTGTGAGTGCCGTAGTCTGTGTAAGTGTGTGTTGAAGGTGCCGTGTGCATTTCTGTGTGACTGTAATGTGTGTGTGTGTCCGCAACATGTGTATGTTGGTGCCAAGTCAGAGGCAGATCAGTATGGTAGGTGTGGGTATAGCTAGCCGTAGGCATACGGTTACTACCTGTATCACAGTAGGAGGGACAGCCCCACCCTGGACAGGTGTGTCCTGACATAAAACAGCACAAAGGGCAAATGTCCGAGATGGTAGGACATAAATATGTCCCATATATAATGTAACAGTCATAATTAATAGTTATGCCTGTATGTAAGAAACTTAAATGATACATGCAATATGATAAGTAGCCAAAGTCACACAACAATAGGTATGTAGTGAGGATAAAAGTATGTGCTACCTGTGTACTGACCATGGCTACGTGTTGGCCTGTAAACACCGCTTTGTGTCCTGCAAGTGTCCAACAATGACCATATGAAAAGGTGGCAACCCATGGCAAACAGGCTCTTTTAACAACACAACCACAATGACTGCAAATATCTGGGACAGAAATACAAGGGATAGCTGTCATTTACACATATCTCCTGATATATCGCTGCAATTACGGAGGTATACAAGTAGCAAGCTCACCTGCAGACGATATAGAAACCAATTAACAATGGCCCAACGTACAATCCTGTAACATAAGTCTACTAACTGTTAGCTCTCTAATTAGGGATGGAGCCCACACACATATATACAGATTATGTAGAAATGCAAGGCCCACAAACTGTATATGTTACGTACAACCACCGACATCCCCCACACTAGAAACTAAAGCAATACAAACTGTAATAGCAGCACAAACATCCAGTCAGTGAATTACATCTGCAGAACCCTCAACATACCGTGTGAGAGACACAATTAAAGGCGACATGCAAAATTGCAGGCATTGTATAATGGAACAAACAGCCATGTTACAGGTTTTGATTGCAATACTCCGTTATCAGACGTTGGGATGACAGGTACACCCACATATTGAACCAAATACTCTACCTGTCACACACAATCCACGGGGGACATGAATTCAAACTATACTTGTCTCCATGCATAGCAGTTGCAGTTACACATAACAAAACACAATACAGACCATCTCCCCGAAGGTAGGGCAAATAGGCAACGCCCAAGTGGAGAATCCAATTATACCCCACTGTCGCCACGTAATTGGTGAATGGAGTAGCTGAACAGCTGATATGCAAGTAATTAGTCACTCAGGAACACCAATTGTCGGGAAGAATCCACATGTTTCAGGTATCGACGTATATAAGGATGACTTGCCAGACATTCAAACCGTATGTTCATACCGAATAACAGTTGAAACACTGTGAGAGAGATAGAAACGAAACGCCGTAACGACAACAAGGTATGTAGAACGCCAGATATGTAAGGTTATGTATAGCATGATCTGTATTAATTAGTTTTACTGTATGTATAGCCTGGTTTGCATTAATTAAACGTGTCCGCAATGCATAAAGTGGGGAAAGGTATTTATGTAGTGATGTCTTGCTGAGCATACTAACGCTTGTAGAATCTGTGCGCCCAGCAGTGGGACACAAGGTACACAGCACAGACACCACAAGGGATGCTACATGAGGCCATTAAACAGAACAATGCCATACAACCCGCCGTCAGTGGTAGGGTATGTCCAACAAGGACGTGCCATAGCAGGGGATAGTATATGTTGATATACTGTCACAGCACGCATGTGTATGGGCATATAACGTTAATGACATATGTAAGGTGGTCCCGCTGAGCAAGTATGCTTTGCATTATGGGATACTATGTGAAATATGTGTAATGTATAGTATTATAGGTAGATATGACAGATATTCTACACAGCATAACAGGCATATCATGCATACCACAGGTATCATCTATTGGTATGTACAATAACAGGATACATATGGCCTGTAGGTATGGGACATAGTAATAGCATGATAGCTAATCTAAATGGAAGGGCTACCAAGTAACCATGCACAAAGGACATGTAATAGCTGCACAGGTGCATAGTGGGGTACTATGCAGTCTGGCAATGTCATGTGTAAGCACAACTACAGTGTTCACACTAGTGGCACCTCTCCAGGGTAGTGTCCTGTGAAGAGCAGAGCCAGGTGTCACCTGCACCACTGCACAGTACAGCCACTGCAGTGATCCCAGGCCTACATGTGTCTCCCAACTACCAAGGGAGGTATCACATGAACAGTGCTACTGAGTGTCCCTGCGTGATGTACATAGGATTTATGTTCCACAGCATGGTGAGTGTCCGGTTTGGGAATGTAACCCAGAAGCACATCCCACTCATTGTGGCGTGTGTGCACATATCCATGAGCATGTTGCTCACAGTGGCCTCTGCTTATGTTGCGTATGTCCATCAATAATGTTGTGGACATGGGCCCTGTCTGATCAGCAGAGGTCACCCCTGAGTATGTAGTATGCAAATGTGTACAGATGTGGTGTCTGTAGTGCAGCCGCATATTTAAACTGTCGGAGCTCAGTAAACATCATGGCATGTTAATGTTGTGGCATGTAAAGCTGTAGCTGTTGTGTAAGGTGCACCCTAAATGGGGTGGTGTACCCTTGAATGTGTGTAGATGTCTTGAGTTCAGAGGTACAATGGGTGCCTATGTACCAGTTACACACCCAGTACAGATAGGTGTGGCCACATAGGAGGATATCCACGCCACAGTGGCAATACGTTTACCACAGGAGTGGGTGCGACATATGTGTGTACTGCAAACATGTACAATGTGATATGTATGTAGGGGACTACCATCCATGTGATAGTCAGTGGGTGAATGGTGTAATGCAAAGGTGATGTGCATGCATCTTGTGTCATGCAGCTTGATGCCATGATAGTCATATTATGTATCTGTCACAGCGACACCCGTATGGTTGGAGTCAGTATCAGCTGGTGGAGCAATCATGGTGCTTGGTATGTAGGGGTTTGAAAGCTAGGCAGGGAAAGTCCCCTGTGCCAGCCTGTTCCACAGGGAAGCATATACTGAACATGAGGGGCCCTATGACTGAGGACCGTGGTATGCCAAATGTACCTGACATATAGTAGGTACTATGGTATGCTGGCCTCACTGTGTGTCCTGTCCATGAGCCACATAGCATAACATCCTGAGACACAGGGTACGATGTGCAGGTGGATGTGTATGTTGTCAATACCAGAATGGGGAATGGTGCTGAAAGGCAATGAGAGGACAATGTAGAAGGTGTGGACTCCCGTACCATCAGCAACTGCCCTGGTAACTGTATGAAAGGAGTCCACCATGTGTAGGGGCCATGCTCTGGCCTTAACAAGCCCAACGTGGCTGGCAGCAGAGGACGGGAGCCCAACAATGTCTCTGAGAATGACGTCCTTGATGATGTGCCCCATAGCCATGCAGAACAGTCCAGTCAGGTGTGTAGGACTATAGTCCCACTCGTGCAATGCGGTGCCACTTGTGTGTAGTGTGATAAATGCTGCTGTGTGCCATTCAGGGTCTACAATGTCTGAACCAAGGCTATTACTGAATATGGTGGCCTAGTGGGGAGACATGTAATTCAGAGGTTGGTGGACATCACAGCCTGGGACGTTGGAAGGTGACATGGGGCCAGTGTCCAAGGACATATAGATTGTAGGTCAGTACTGTGTAGGTGTGACCACAGGGACACCACAATGTTCATGTATGGATTGCAGCCCTGTAGTGAGTGAGAGGGTGTACTGTCAGCATTGAATCCATCCTCCAGCATGTTGCCAACAATACCTGGGTCTGCAATGTTCCTGAGTGACTGTTGTATGTGACAGCAGATGTGGGTGTTGCCATCGAATACTGACATACCACCATAATGCCTGGTGGTACACCCCGGAATGTGTGGCAGTCATGTTTACATAGCTAGTCTTGGAGTATGTGATGAGGGACCCTGTGGCCCCCCACGGCTGACCAGTGAGCCACCCCACACATGAGAATGTACACCACTGTGCAACAGCCTACACCTGTTGTTATACATCATATGTCCATGGAACATGACCACCAGAGTGGCGTCTGTTATCTGGTGTGTACCATCATGGCTCTGTGTGGAATAGCATGATCCATGCAGTTGTGTACATGCTAATTAAGTGCACTGGGGTATGTGTCAGCATTTGTATGTGCATTGTCCATCTGCACGGGTGTCATGATGTTAACAACCTCTGTCAGCAGACGTCTGTAGTAGGTGTTGTAGCACACATGTACTGTGTATGCTGTGATGGGTGTGTTGCCGGGATGTGGCTAACAAGGTAGATTAGCATATGTTCGGAATCCACCCATGAGGGGATAACCCCAGGTGTGTAACACCAGTCACATGGTGGTAGTGTTCATGCCAAGGGTAATGTAGGTCTTGGAGGTGGTGTGTATGGGTTGATCCAGCAGAGCGAAGGGTATGACTCATGGATGTGTCGGTACATGAGTGGCTATCCCAGTGAAGTGTGGGGTAGTGTCAGTCACACATCAGTAGTAGCTGAGGCCCACTGTCCACTATACCACCATAGAAGGTATGTTACCCGTGGGGTATGATGTTGACTCTGTCACTTGTTACAATGTGTATTGTGGTCCCGGACACAGTTAGTTGCACGTGGAGCCCCTCTGATGCATTGTGCTAAGCAACTTGCCAGGATGTGTGCAAAACATAGTGGGATATGGGAACCCCTCAGCTGTGGGTGTGCCGGTCCAGGTATGTGCCTGAAAGGTATGGTCTGTCTATAACCTGTCATTGCAGGTGTGCACTGCAGAGCCTAGAGGCAGGTCCCAGTCACTGCAGAGATGTTTGAGTGGTGCATTATAAGGTGTGCCTTGCCTGCGTGCGTCACAGAGGAAGATGCAAGCAATGTGTCACATGACCCCATGTCGCGCATGCCAGTTACCGCCCTGCCGGTGACAGTTATTGGAAACTTTGCAAGACAGGCAGTATATAAGCAGCAAGAGCCTTACATGTGAGCTGTACTCCCAGGGCCGACAGGTGCAAGTCATCTGTGCCACAGCATTGTGTTTGACCAGGACAGTCATAGCGGACAGATACCACATGCCTGTGGAATGACAATAGGAGCATAGGCAACTGTTGAAGTGACACAGTCGGTCATTGTACAGTGGTATCATGTCCAGACGAATGCAAAATGCTCCCCAGGGCTAGGCCCACACCCTCAAGGCTATAAGACTGGTGAGCTATTGCATGTCCCTGCACACGTAGTCTGTGAAGAGGCATCACAGGGCAGTCACACTAACATGGCAAATGACAGACATATCGTACCTGGTGAGGTGTGGCATGGGTGCATAGGTTATGTTGCAGAAGCAGTTACCCAACAGCAAGATGTAAGCGACTAATGCCTTATGTAGCCTGCTGTGTGGAACTGCAGTGTGACACCCTACAGAGTCAGCTATGACTGGTGTGTTGTGAATCTTATAACTCACTTTTGGCTGTATGTGGTGGGCAGACATGAGTCTGTGGGTTATAAGCTGGTGATGTTGTCTTCCATGATGGGGGCTACCTCTGGTGCCTACAGTGAGTATGGAGACGTACTGCACAGGTTGTCCTCGTAGGTGTGGCCAGTGGTGTAGATCATGTGAGACTATGTGATGGGTGGGGTGTGTTGCGAATGTTACACATCCCCAAATGACTGTCAGGTGCAGTCAGGGTTGGCGACAGCATTACCCCCAGCCATAGCTGTCAGCCTCCTGTCCCCAAAATGAGGAACATTAGCCCTCATACCATGTGACAAATGGGCAAAACGTGGAACACTTACAACTGGCTTACTAACAGCGTCAACTAGGAAGGGCATATGATGGCTAAAATAGGCTGGTCTTACGTATAAAACAGATATTCCAATGAATTAATATGATTCTCATCTATTTAGCCATGGCTAGCAGGTAAACTATGTACAACAATGAATGTGTGACAGACCCTTCCAATGTGGAACCTTGAGGAACATGCACCTTTTAGAACCCCAAATGAGGTACGTTTCCCGTAATGAGGTAAACCTGAGAGCTATGGGCCCAGCACGGCTGCAGACATGCATCCCCCACAGGCTGTAGTGCCGTATGTTGGGAGGTGAGCATCGAATGTGTACATGAGACAATTGCTCTATTGCCACATGTACGACATATCCCTCATATTGACAGGCAGTAGCAATGGTACGTGACAGTTGGACATGCCTGTATATACAGCCATGTCCCACAGGATATGTGCGTTACGTGTGTACAACAGCTGTCGTACCTTAAGCAAGCTGGGAAGTGTAGGACAGCCAGTGTACCTGTGGGAAATGGTGTGGAATGGGCGCTATAGTAATCAGTAGCTCATGACATGCTCACATGTTCTGAACAAGTGCCTAGCATGACCATACAATACAGATAGGGTGTTGGATAATATCAACCCACAAGTGGTGATGACAGTTATTTAGGGTGGCACCGCACTATAACCCTGCTGAGTATGGTGTGCATGTCCATGAACCATTAGCACTGTAGATGTTAGCAGTACAGATGTACAAGACAGCACGGATATTTGATTACAAATACCTTTGCATGTCACAGGAGTGTTCCACCAGTGGCCTGTTGACAGACTCACAACTACAAAAGGTGCAAGAGTGACATGTGCACAGCACAGCAGTGCCAGATACAGTAGAACAGGGTTAATGTGTTGTACCCCACCCTCATTGTAGCCCATACCACACAGACAAATGTTAGGCATCTGTGTATGTAAGGCTGTGAATGGCCATGACCTATCAGTTTAGCTGTGTCAGTGTTGTGAACAACATACAAAATGGGCTGTGTGGGTGAGGTGTGTGACATATGTGCACAGTCTGATGGATGATACCAGCAGTGTCACCGCTAGGTGAACATCCCTGTACCCATAAACTACTACCTAGGCTGTGGTCAACATTATGGACACTGTGTAAGGGATGGTGCTGTGCAGTGCACCCCCCGACATGGTGACATCTCCAGGCCCCTTAGGTAGTCATATGAGGTACCCATGTCATGTCAGGGTGCCATCCATGAGCACGGAGATCACTGGCCAGGCATATACAGCACTGTGGTGACCAATATTGGATCACATACCACCTGTAAGGGGTAATGGCTATGCATGGATGTGCGATACCAGCCTTCACAATCCACACCTCCACTTTGCAGCATGCTGTCTACCTTGCAGAAGGACATTTGCTACACCATGATGATGGACATGCTACATGTCCATATCCTGATCTATATGACATATGTCATGGACAGCCACCATCCTAATACTAGGATCGCCACAGGCTGGACAGATCCCTCTGCCATATATGTGACATACTCCTGCCATACCATGCAACCCTGTCCATCAAAGCTGCAGATGTCATCCCAGTCATACATGGTGTGATGGCCGCATGGTAGATGTACTATCAACTGACTGGATCAGTAATGTGGCACTGATGCAGCTTGCGGTATCACAATGGCCGTCTGTAACAGCGTGGAAACCATGCCCGCACATGCTATGGTTGATGACCATCCCTGCGAATGTCGTCTGACTATCCATTGTCCCATGTCTATCACATGTGTAATACAGGCGATCTGTGTCAGGATGTTGAACAGTTGTACAGTGCTGTGTAGATGTATATGGCAAAACACATGCATGTACAGGTGTCCATGTGTATGTGTGCATTGTCACTGCTCAAGTCCATTACGGCTGTGTCTGTGTTGATATGTGACATATACACAGCATCCAGGTCAACAGTAGTACCGTGGACACATCGAGGCATGTGCAGATAGGTAAGAACACAAGTGCAGGCAAATAGACATGCCCACAGCAAGACAGCATTTACATGGAGAATGAATACTGTAATGAGGTGACACACATATATGGTGATGATATCCAATGCATAATGGGTGTGACATGTGTGACACAAACATGTCAGTTGTGTCAGTGTTATGATGCTTAGCAAAGATAACTGTGCAGATGCAGTAGATGTCATAGAAATGTATGTGCAGCAGTATCTCTGCACATCTCTGAAACTGTGACCTGTCACCATCATTATGTTTTACAGATAATGCCCTGTACACGCCTCCCAGCATACACCCGCCAGGAGGATGATGTCTTCATCCCACAGCTCCATGACAACTATGACTTGTTGTTCAGCCATGTGCCACAGCATGCCCAGCAGTGGGATGACCTGTGGCAGGATCTACGCAGGAGGGTGAATGATGTGGGTGGCCATAACTGCACCTACCAGCAGGTGCGCAGACACTGCATGGACCTGATATGACATGCAAAACAGAGTGCCACTGCAATCACCAGGGAACAAGATGGAACAGGTGGTGGGCCACCAACCCAGCCCCCACTCACACACACCGAGGAGCTACTGGCCAGTCTGGGGACACCCAGGGAACAGCATCCAGAAACACTAGCTGCCATCGTGGAGGTGGGTGTCCCACAACCAATGAGCCTGGAGTTGCCTGGTAAGTCAGTAATGCACATATGGCTATTATATCCCATGTAGTTGCATGTGTCACTGTACATTATGTAAAGTAAAAACATATGCCAGGTATGTGGACACACAGGCTGCATACTACAGTATGCTACGTTGTGTATGCACACATGTACATACTATATGCTATTACACAGGTGAATGTGTTCACATGCACAGTGCAACCTGTGGCTGTCATACAGTCATGGATAATGTTCATACTGGTGTGTCACCCCTATACAGGTACCTCTGGCGTGCCGCACAGACATGGGTCCGTTGCAGGTGAGACTGTCATCAGTATCAGGCATGTTACAGTGTAGATCTATTTGCCATGTGGCCAGTTAACACTTGCACACCTGATGTTTGTTCCAGTCACGATATGCAGGTCACACCACCATGCATTCACACACGCCACCCATGTGCAATATATACAAATGTAATGATACACAGACTTGAAACCACAGTACTTGTCATTGCGACATGTGTGGTCAGCTGTGCATACAACGGTGGAGGTGTTCTAAAATGGAGGCATATGTAGTATGCATTGGAAAAACATGTGTGGTATGCACACAGTACCACACAGTGAGCTGTGATATGGGCAGCCCACAAGTGTCACCATTGTGTCATATGCCCCTGCATTGGGTGCACACATTGTGATGTGCCACCTGACATGTCCCAGACATGTAGTGTTCTGTCTGCAATATTGTCACACTGTCGCATGACCTATACCCCACATACCAAACATACAACCCGTTGTCTGCATAGCCCTGTGGATTGTGACATATCTGACATGTATGGGTGTATGTCATATGGGACCACACAGACATGTGGAGAAGATGCCCATCACACACAATTGGCCAACACATGTGCACACATGGCCATGGGGATGGCCAGAGACATGTAGCCACACAGTACTTGGGATGTGTATACACCCTGTTGCACATTGTCCACACATGGTCCAATTATAGCCTTAGTTGACCGGTTATACAGTTGATGTGGTACACTGGACAACCTAAAAGCCTGTGCACAGCTACTGGAGGTGTCACTGAAGTTTACCATATACGATCTGTCGAACATCATGACTGTGTTGCAGTTATGGCTATGCAATGTGTACATATTATGCATTCTACAGCAACATACATGCCTCATGTTGCCATGCAATGGCACAGTGTCTGTACTTCTCACTGTATAGCAATGTAGACGGCTCACACTACCCTCCCATTCTCATGCACATTTGCTAAACATGCATTCTATCTGTAGGGCATACACACAACACTGCAATGTGAAGCCCATTATGATGCTGTACATGTGTCAGGACACCATTGTGTCAAACATGTATGCATGTTAATGCACATGTCAGCAATTACATGTCAAGGTCACATCAGC
Source organism: Protopterus annectens (assembly GCF_019279795.1). NCBI lineage: Eukaryota > Metazoa > Chordata > Ceratodontiformes > Protopteridae > Protopterus > Protopterus annectens. Next base: position 1,568,441,441 of record NC_056729.1, read on the forward strand.
CATGTGTACTGTTATCCTGTTCTGGGCCACATGGTATATCACGGGGATGCATGCATACTACCATGATTGTGTGAACTGCATGGCTACTGATATGACACCTGCTTGCTGTAGTGTGCACCCCAGGGAGGTATGCTTACTAACACTATTAATGTCTGAGCTGCATGCCCTCTCCTGTATCGCAGGCATGCTGCATGCCATCTGACAAATCACATGCATGGTGTGTCTGTGTGTGTCTGTGTTTGTGTGTCTGTGTATGTCTGTGTGTGTCTCTGTGTGTGTGTCTGTGTGTGTGTGTGTGTCTGTGTGTCTGTGTGTGTGTCTGTGTGTGTGTCTGTGTGTGTGTGTCTGTGTGTGTCTGTGTGTGTGTGTGTGTGTGTGTGTGTGTGTGTGTGTGTGTGTGTGTGTCTGTGTGTGTGTCTGTGTGTGTGTGTGTGTGTGTGTCTGTGTGTGTGTGTGTCTGTGTCTATTGTACTTTACAGTATTTCTTTGCATTCACAGGTGATGTAGGTGCGTTACCCTCCTGCGGTCCATCTGATGTTAGTGTCCCCACAGATACTAGCGGTGATGAACATATGCATGAGGTACAGGCAGGGTTGTCAGGGGCTGAATCTGTGCCAATGGTTACCATCCCAGCTATGTCCCCCTCTTCCCCGCACACAGTTCTGCTGCCAACACATACCACATCACCGGTCGCCATAGAGGAAGGACAGTCAGCGTCTGTTGGCGTGGAACAGGAACGTGTGGTGGCTACAGAAGGTGTGTCTACACACCATGGTGTCAGTGTAATGACTGCAGATGTGCCACACAGGCATGTGGCCGGTGCTGCTCGTAGGAGGACCTCTGGCAGACATGCACCTGCAGGACAGAGCGCAGCAGCTGGTATCACCAGACGCATGTTCCAGACTGTAATGGCGGCACAGGCACGTGCTGAACGGCAGAACAGAGAAGGGCAGAGGCTGCAGAGGGCTGCTATCCATACCCTAAATGACAACATCCAGGCATTGGCAAATGCTCAACAGCAGATTTCTAATGTTCTGGATAGGCGACTAGGTGAAATGGTCGGAATCCTTGACCAAGACATGGCAATCCGCGAGCGGAAGCTGTCTGTGCTGGAACACCTGGTAGGAGTGAGGCGTAGGCCACATGGACGTAGGCCAGCAACACCACCTAGTGTAGGTCGATGTGAGCGTGCCACCTCACATGCCCGCTCCCACAGTGCTGGTAGTGTTAGCAGTGCAGCTGGTGCTGCGCTGTCAACACCAGGACACAGCAGGCCACATGGACGTGGCCCTGGATGGTCTCAGCGGGGACATGGTTCCAACGGACATGTGTCCTCGGACAGTAGCCACTCTGTACCTCCACCTGGTAGTGCCCGTGCAACCCCAGGCAGGCACAGGTCACATGGCCATGGATGGACACAGTGAGCTGTACAACCTGCACTGTACAATCTGGGGCTGTCAATTATACCCCGTGTAGGCATCACAAATGGCAGAACTGTGTACACACATACACACACACAGCAAATACAACTGTAAGGCTCCACAACATCCACAAGCATTCTGCACAGACATGTCCAGTCAACTCACCGGCCCTTACACACACACATGAGGTTATCCATTGGTGCAGCCTATGCCCCTGGCAAACATATCACCCTGTGCATATGATGAAGCCTGTGCCGCATCCCTGTCATCCACACCATCGGTGCAGGGTTATGCACAAATATTCTGATGCACAGGGTGAACAGCATAGTGAGAGGTGTATGTAATACCTGTGTATACATAGTGAGGGATGTGTATGTTGCAGTGGTTGTGTGTGAATACTGAGTTGTGTATGTGACATAGGTTGTGTACTGTCGACATGCACCAGTCATACCATGTAGTGCAGGTGCAGCATGCATTGTGATGTGTTCACAGTATGTGTCTCAGTTACATCTGTAGCACCATGTTGGTTGTGATACCCTGGTTCCCTCCTATGGTGTACTTGCATGTGCCTAATGGTAGCAGTGTTTGCAGTCCCCCACGTGTAACTGTGGATTACACACAGGCACGTCTGGCAATATCAGCATGTTACATGTACCCTCAACCTGACTGTTGGACACACCAACATGACACAGATGTCCGCACATATACTGCACCTGACGCATGTGGTCAGTGCCACAGGCTACACTGGACAGAGACGTGACATACATAGCAGGACACATTACAGGTATGGTGACATGGTGAAGGGTTGTACACAGCGGCCTGGCCAATGATGATGTGAGGTGTCACTTGGTAGCTGGAGGCCACACTGTGCAGCAGTAGGACCCTGTAACAGTACGGGAACATGGCCGCATTCACGGGGTGTACACCACTATAACACAAACCCCATAGTGTGCAGCTGGGGACCCTTGCCTGTGTGGTCATCACCCTCACAGTACTATGCACCCACACGACATGTCACAGAGAAGGGACATGCACAGGTAGCCAGTATGTCTGGGACCTATGGCATCAACAGGGTTGTGCAATGCATCACCATTACGAGTTAGTCACCACGTGGGGCTATTGATCATTTCCCACTGTATATTAGCATACACACTCACACCAAGCACCAGACATACATACAGACACACACACACTGTGGTGACCATACATGTGTATACGGACAGCCGACGTGTGTGATGCACCTCACCGGTGAACGTCATGCTTCCCACACTGACGTATGTACAGATATCTACAATGGTGTACAGGGATGTGTAGCAACTGGGACATATTCCCCATGATATGTGGCATCCCTGGTCACACATTCGGACACACATGGTAGTGCTGGGAATGATACACCTGCCATATGATGACACGTTTGATGGACATGCAGCGGTATTGATTGCATTATGTGTACCAACGCTATATCTGGCAAATGTGCTGCTATATGCACACGGGAGGTTGTAGGTGTTACAGGTGCCATGTGACATATAGTTGTTAACACCTGACCGCTGTGTATGCATTATGTCAGTACCATCACGTAACAGCGACATAGCGTACTGTTTGCACATGGCATGATAGGATGGTGTGTGACACAATTGTGAGCCACCCCCTGCACACATACATCTAGACAGGTGGTTCACCACGTTATGTACACACATCCCTCCATACGTGCTGTTTGTATGTCACCGTATACAGATGTAAATGATGGGTCTGCATTGCATCCGCATGTCATAGGTAGGTGCAACTATGTTACGGACATCGGCCACTGCACATGCATGTTTGCTGCATGCACAGTACAGATGTCACATGTGTCTCCTGTTGCCATGTTTGTATGCATTGCTATTGTTGGACATGTGTGTTGACATACATAACACATGGACTGCGGTATGATATCACGGGTGCCACAGGCGACCAGTACAAGGGTATGTGTCCCAGTCAACACTGCTACCCCCTGTAGTGTGAGCATTCAACAGACATGGGCCCACCTTCAATTCGCGTGTGTAGCATTGATTAGGCCAGTGTTATGCACGAGGTACATCAAAGGCTATGTATGTATGTATTGTGTGTGCAGTCCATGCACGCATCCACACAATCACAAGTATGACATACCCAGACATGTGTTCATTGGTGTACAGCAACAGTCAGGTGTCACAGCTGTGTAAGGGCCATGGTATGTCTTGAGCCGACCTGTTCATGTATACTGGTATCATTGCAATGCATAACACCTGTTGGATCCCTGTTGGTATGTGTGTACTCTGCACAGCTGGTGTACACCGCTGTACAGCCCAGTGGTCATGTGTCACATGGTGTTGTGGGACCGTAAGGCTGTGTAGTGCTGCACCAACGACATGGTGCTGACTTGACAGCTACAGTGTACACTGCAGTGTGTACGTGTGTGACCTGCACCTGTGACAGCTGTGATGGTACCTGTGACAGCTGTGATGGCAGCTGTGTGTGTACAGGTCACTGCATGTGTGACCGCCCTGTGCGTGAGGGCAGTTATACCTCACTGTGCCCTTCTGTGTGTACACTCTATCTGCATGCAAGATTGCCCTTTGCAACTGCTAAGTGTGTGAGCATGCCCAGTATGCCATTGTGTAGATGGAAACACAGTACATTCCATACTGCGCCCTTCCGTGATTAGAGTCCGTGTGCATGCAAGATGGCCCTTTGCAAATGCTAAGTGTGTGAGCATGCCCAGTACACCGTTGTGTAGATGGGCACACAGTACTTTCCACACTGCGCCCTTCCGTGATTAGAGTCCGTCTGCATGCAAGATGGCCCTTTGCAAATGCTAAGTGCGTGAGCATGCCCAGTGCGCCATTGTGTAGATGGACACACAGTACATTCCACACAGTGCCCTTCCATGATTAGACTCCGTGTGCATGCAAGATGGCCCTTTGCAACTGCTAAGTGTGTGAGCATGCCCAGTACGCCGTTGTGTAGATGGACACACAGTACATTCCACACTGCGCCCTTCCGCGATTAGACTCCGTGTGCATGCAAGATGGCCCTTTGCAACTGCTAAGTATGTGAGCATGCCCAGTACGCCATTGTGTAGATGGACACACAGTACATTCCACACTGTGCCCTTCCATGATTAGACACCGTGTGCATGCAAGATGGCCCTTTGCAACTGCTGTGTGAGCATGCCCAGTACGCCGTTGTGTAGATGGACACACAGTACATTCCACACTGTGCCCTTCTGTGATTAGACTCCATGTGCATGCAAGATGGCCCTTTGCAACTGCTAAGTGTGTGAGCATGCCCAGTATGCCATTGTGTAGATGGACACACAGTACATTCCAAACAGACGTGTGATACTAAGCATGTGGGCATGGCCATTGACATCCTGTATAGCCATGGTGGTCATCCAGGCACCAGATGTCCAAGTTCAATGTCACGATGGATGCCTACATTGAACACACTGGTTGCTCTCTCAAAGGGTGTACTGTCTGTGGTGCATCCCGTATCTATTTAGTGTTGTGCTCTGTAGATATTTTGTTGGCCCGATGACAGCACTGCCGTGTTTGTGTACGTCTACCTTGGGACAGTAATATGCTTTCAGACCGCTCACTCTCTAAACATTCCCTATCAGCATCTTTGCCTTTGCGGATGATGCCACCCACCTAGAAGTATGCCTCTGGGAGTGATGTGTTCAGTAATCTCGGTAGTGCGTTCTGTAAATGCGTAACGCTGTAGTGTGTTAGACTAGGTAGGTGTATGTTCAACTCCTGGCCCTTCCAAGTGTGTGTGTGTGTGTGTGTGTGTGTGTGTGTGTGTGTGTGTGTGTGTGTGTGTGTGTGTTTCCAGCTGCCTGGTGACGCAGTAATGCTTTTAGATGCCTCACAACACATACATTCCCTATCAGCATCTTTGCCTTTGCGGATGATGTCACCCACCTAGAAGCATGCCTATGGGAATGCTGTGTTCAGTAATCTTGGTAGCGCGTTCTGTAAATGCGTAATGCTGTAGTGTGTTAGAGTAGGTAGCTGTATGTTCAACTCCCGGCCCTTCCAAGTGTGTGTGTGTGTGTGTGTGTGTGTGTGTGTGTGTGTGTGTGTTTCCAGCTGCCTGGGGACACAGTAATGCTTTTAGATGCCTCACAACACATACATTCCCTATCGGCATGTTTGCCTTTGCGGATGATGTCACCCACCTAGAAGTATGCCTCTGGGAGTGCTGTGCTCAGTAATCTCAGTAGCGCGTTCTGTAAATGCGTAATGCTGTAGTGTGTTAGAGTAGGTAGGTGTATGTTCAACTCCTGGCCCTTCCAAGTGTGTGTGTGTGTGTGTGTGTGTGTGTGTGTGTGTGTGTGTGTGTGTGTGTTTCCAGCTGCATGGGGACACAGTAATGCTTTTAGATGCCTCACAAAACATACATTTCCTATCGGCGTCTTTGCCTTTGCGGATGATGTCACCCACCTAGAAGTATGCCTCTGGGAGTGCTGTGTTCAGTAATCTGGGTAGCGCATTCTGTAAATGCGTAATGCTGTAGTGTGTTAGAGTAGGTAGGTGTATGTTCAACTCCCGGCCCTTCCAAGTGTGTGTGTGTGTGTGTGTGTGTGTGTGTGTGTGTGTGTGTGTGTTTCCAGCTGCCTGGGGACACAGTAATTCTTTTAGATGCCTCACAACACATACATTCCCTATTGGCATCTTTGCCTTTGCGGATGATGTCACCCACCTAGAAGTATGCCTCTGGGAGTGCTGTGTTCAGTAATCTCGGTAGCGTGTTCTGTAAATGCGTAATGCTGTAGTGTGTTAGAGTAGGTAGGTGTATGTTCAACTCCTGGCCCTTCCAAGTGTGTGTGTGTGTGTGTGTGTGTGTGTGTGTGTGTGTGTGTGTGTGTGTGTGTGTGTGTGTGTGTGTATATATATATATATATATATATATATATATATATATATATATATCTTTGTAATATGTATGTGGATATTAGCACTATTGAATGTGCTGCATTGTCTGTACATGTTCACCTTGGATGTATCTGAATGTGCTATGGCTCTGTGATAGTGCACATACTGTGTGCTGTAGTGATCCTGGGTTATAGTTGTGTAGTGACCAGTTATTTTGTTGCTGGGTATTACCAGGGACATTGAAAACAATGATAGTACAGCACCTTTAAATGGTCATGTGCACATCTCAGCAGCAGTCAGCAGTGGTTATTACGTTGGAGGATGGCTATGGCTCATATACCTATGTATTACATGGCAATACTATGCAAATCAGGTTAACATTACTGACACCCGTTTATCCACAGGTTGTGATACAGATCCCATGTATGTATGTGTATACATTACCAGGTGCAGGACTGGACTATGGTTGAATGCATGGAGGGGTGTCCATGGCCAAGAATGGCGATCTGTACAGCCTGGCAGGTACAGTCTGTGACTGTCCCACAACCTCCAGTATATGGCTGACACATTCTGAAACAGTGTACATGCAGAGACACACATAAAACAAACAGCTAGGGATAACACATAACACACACACACACATTGCATTAACATTGGGCCATGTAAAACCTGTTGTCCCTCACACACACACAAATGCATACATGTTGATTGGCTGGTTCACTGACAGGCTCTGGAAAAGAAACTACATACCCTGTGCATATGATGACACCTGTGCCACCTCTTGTAATGTGTAACATTGATTCAGGTACGGACTAACATGGTGCTGATGCACAGGGTGGCTTCATAGCACTGTAATAATGTTACAATGTTGTTAACACAAAGTGTGATTTCCTTCTAGGTTTATGTAAGCAGGCATGATACATTCCAGCTATGATCATCAATGTAGTATAGTGTACAGCACTGTTAATTCTGGAGATGTATTATCCATCCATGTGCCATTTGACTGATGTGTGTAGTATTGGCAGCATGTGTTACAGAGTGTGCAGTATGTGTGAGATGTGTGTAGTACAGATTCACATGTATCTATATGTGAACATGGTGAGGGTGCACTGTCTGCATCTACATGTATAGTGGACACATTGGAATGGTGTGTGTGTGACACAGATGACCTAGGCCACAGACAATTCTGATACATGTAGTTGACAAGTGCGGTAATGCTCCACCAGATGTGTCCAGGCACCAGAACTGTGACTTGGCGACACATACACATGCTAGAGTAAGGTTTCTGTATGTGCGTGTGCCTCATTATGGCATTCCTGTTCATGTGTGTGTGCATTTCTGATGTGTGTCATCAGCCACAGTTGAACTGCACATCTGGCATCCCCCACTAGGTGACCATGAGGGTTGTCTCCATTGCCAAATGTTTTGTACAGCTGCGTCAGATGCCACATATCGGAAGCATTGCAGCTTCCAGGGCATCCAGCACACACATTCATTATTACGGGCTAGCCATCACACACAAACCTCCACTTCATGGAGGGGAAGCCCTTGTGGATGATGTAGGCCCTGCCACACTCACTGGCTGGTGCTTTGATGCATATGTGCGTACAGTGTATTGCACACAGTACTTAGGGTATTCCACTATTGTGTGGAAACGACACATATTGCTGCCCAATACCTTACGGGAATTGGGGATATATACATCATCACTGACATGTGCTGACATGGCATTCATGACCTGGTGCAGTACCCTGGATGCTGATGTTTGTAAAATCCACATCGTATCACTAGTTGATCTCTGGAAGGTACCTGTTGCTGGTATCCTTAGGGAAACACATACCTTGGTTTCCACTGGGATAGGTTTCCCTTTGTTGGGTCTGTGTGTGAGACATGGCCTGCACAGATCCACAATCTTCTGCAGGAGGTCTCTGTCCACTCTATAGCGCTCTACTATCTCCAGCTCATGTAGCCCCTGGTAGTTTACCCTGTGCCTGCACACTCCTCTCCGTCTACTCACTGTGTGATGCTGAGCAGCATTCACATTGGCACAACCCTCCACATGTTGCATATGTTGACGTATAATAGCAATGGCAGCCCCTAACATTATCTTGTCTCAGTTAAGCTTTTACAGTTTGCACTTCTCTTACTATACTACAGTGTTGCAGTGTGTCTGAGAATAATATGGTGGACTACTGTTTGTAGAGTTGTACGTGCTGTGCTGTGCTGGCCTACTTTACTGGCTGTGTAATATACTCAGTCTGATTGTTTCCACCTGCTAGCTGTGGTAGTTCTCCTTGGTTAACTTACTGCTATTTGTTTACCTTCCTTTTCACTGTTTGTGTCCACAGTGAGCGGCGCCATGCATAGGAGCACAGTGAAGTGCATATCCGCTTCCACGTGCGCACACAGGCTTATACATGCGTACAAACACTTACACTGGCTTACACAACATTACACGGGCTTCAACAATCTTACAGTAGCTTACTCGTTCTTCAAGTCGTGCACACAGGCTGACACACATGCACACATGCTTACTTGGGCTTACAGGCTTGCACGGGCGCAAACACACTTCACCAGGTTTGCAAGGAACTTCAGTGATATCCATGGCGTACACCATCAGTTTACTGACTTTACCTAGGATAAATCATAACACGCCTCTTCCACTGATGAGTCACTGACAGCAGACATGTGACACACTGCTCCAATAAGATTACAGTGTTTTATACATACACACTCATGATATCACCTATCTTCTACACTGATAGTCCCCTTCACCTACTCTTACACTGTAGGGGCTTGGCCCATATGGCATGACAAATTGTGCTTCACTATCCTCAGCCTCAATTGCATAGGATTGCCTACTAATGCTTGGTTACATCTCTGAGTGTGCGCTTCAACACATAGCCACCACTACTCAGTAGCCATGTTGTCTTCAGCTTGCCATTCCCCTGCATGACACAATATCTTTTAACTGACATTACAATTTGTATGTATATTTTACATATTTGTCTTGTTTTCGATGCACAGCGCGTACTTGGAGGTCGGGGGAGGACAACTAGAGTTTTATTAATTTCCAATGGGAATACATGCCACTGGCATTATATTTGGCCATTGGCATGCTTCTTCAACTAAACCATCCTTTATTTGCAGATGACATTGCTCTGTTTAGCTACTGGCAGAACGTTACTCGGTTAACATCCGTGTACATTTCTGCACATACCTCTACTCTTGCACGGACAGCTTACTGTTTCATGTATCGCATATTTTACATCATTTGCATAGCTTTCACCTACAAATGGGGTAATTTGCATATCCTAACATTGTCCATGCAACGTTCGTTTGAGGGGCTGTGTTACACTACCCTACAGGATATTGCTGAATAGCTCCACGGACATCTTGCCTTGCTCTACTCTTACTCTACTCGTACACCGACCAAAGCTTCGTGAATCCTGGCCTAAGCTTTGATGTGTGCTAATATGTCTATTTGTGGAGTAGGCATGGCTGTAGGTATGTTTTGACCTGCTACGTCTGTCATTTATACAGAGCACCTCCCACTTTCATCATTTATAGAGGTGACAGCCCTATAGGGACTATATGTACAGCTGTGACATTTGACAAGTCCACACATACCTGCGGTCAATACTAAACTTCAGCACTTTTCATACCTTCAGATTTGTCTTGTAGTGGTATAGTCGATGATACGGTTTCCTATAACATGTATCTGTTTCTGATACAAGATATGTCATTTTATTACACCACTACACACAATATATGGAGAAATCACAGGCCAGATGCCATTACATTCCTTTTGTAGGACACACCCGCCCAGAGTGTTGTGTTCCTCACAAAAGCCAACAGGTGCTGATCAAAACATATTCTGCTATCATCTACCTTATGTGTTCACCGGTATTTGCGCTTTCCGTCAGTGGCAGAACTCACATGCGTGTGTGAGAGACTGAACACTGTATCGGGGACACTGCATAGCACCCTGAGGGACACATTTATGTTGTTTCTATTAACCTTCCACATTGACTATCACAGGGCATTAGGATTCATCCAGATTTGTCGAGGTACATGCTTTTGACTTATACATGTTTTGTCATTTGTCATCACGTCTTTCTTCACACCTGTCCACCTAATCGCACTAGTTCTGTACATTTATTTAGGTCAGGGTTACCTTCATACCTCTCAGCTGTACACATTTTGGGTAAATATCCCTAACTTAGATGTCTGATTTTGTTCCTTTTTTAATAATATTGTGCAATGCCTTTCTGGTAATTCACTGGGAAGTCATTTGGGACTGTGGGGTTAGACAATAATGGCAGACATTTGTTATTTACAATTAATAACCCTCAAAACATTCATACTATTGACTGTTCCATTATTCTATCCACGTTCTGACTTTGTAAGAGGAATATTTGAGATATTCCCTATTTGTACTTATTTTAAAATGCCTTTGTCCAGATGTCTTATTCTGATTAAGAGGTATGGTTACCATCTTATTCGTACGCATGTACATCCATGATAATCGCTTACACGACACTAATATAACTCCCTACGTCTTCCCCCAATAGTTTACACGATATCCGGTAGATGGGTTCTTCATTTTAGGAAGTTAGAGGCGTCTGTTATACCCACATAGGTATATTAATCACTCCCATGGGGCGGACCTCATAAATCTGTGCCAACCAACACCTAGGCCCATTATTGCATACCCATGATTCCCAGACCTGACACCCCTCCACAGTAGTCATAACACATATTTAATGTGAGCGATAATAAATTATGACGACACTTCTAAGCACTATCCACTCTCTGAATGTCGGTACATATGTCTTACATTCTGTCAACCCATGTGTTATTACACTTGCACAAGCTACTGTTGCATGTACAGCTATATTGTAGTTGCGGATGACACTTCTTTGCAGCAATCATTACAGGGCTGTGCTTTTATAGATTCACTATTTTTGGAGTCCTGCAAAGGACACCTATATCCATGTTTAAAGAGTAGGACTTACAGATCTGGCACACTGATACTTTCCGGGCAGTAGTTTTGAGAGCAGCAGTGTATTTACCTTAATTGCATGTCTGTTATGTGTATCCATACTAGCTTTGGTGTAACCTATTTATGTACATGTGTTATATCTACGAGGACATTTGTTTATATGTTCGTTAGGTATATATCAATTGATGTTGTATGTGTTTGAGTGTATGTATGTGTATATATATATATATATATATATATATATATATATATATATATGTATATATATATATTTATATATATATATATATATATATATATATATATATATATATATATATCGGTACATTCTTTATTTCATATATTTATTTAGTTTAAGTCTGTGGATATATATATCTATGCACAAATGTATATATCCATATATAGACATTACGTGTAGAAACCAGCATTCATTTGCTATGCTGTGAGCGGATTACACACGCATAGGCGCACTTGCATTTCCTTATTGTGGGTTACGCGCAGGCGCACATGCATATCCTTATTGTGGGTTACATATGTTTACTAAGTCTTTGTGCTTACATGGGTTTTATTACTTGTGACAGTACCAGTAAAATATCTCTAATCCGGTTAACGGACATATGCGAAACACACGTTCAACATATTTAAATGTCTGTACAGCACAGACGCATTCATTACACTTTAACATTATATGTGCTGTAGTCGTAGTTGAACCGAGACTGCATTCACGTTGGCCGGATGCTGTAACCACTATACGTTTGGTGTTCTGACTCATTTATATGCATACCCATTGTACATAGCTACATTAACATATGCCTCACCACTTCACTTATGACACAGGCATCCATTCTCCTGCTGGGAAAAATGTGGTACTACATGTTACACATTCCCTATTCCCTACTGCTCTGGACCCAAACTGCATATTTAATCACTGCAGGGATATTCAGAACCCCAAAGCTTATAGTCCTGACACATACAAGTCTTTAATTGTCAGGGTGTTCATGTGGTGATCTGGGTTTAGGCTTGTCTGCCTGGTGAACGGAACTGCCCTGACCGTGTTCAAATGTCAGACAAAGCACATGGACAGGGTTTGTCCATTTTAAACATTTTATCTGTGTTTACAGACACAAGTGTTTGGGCACCTGTCAGCAGCTTATGATGTTGGCAATACATAATATGGGTGGGGGTGGTTACAATACATAATCCACGGTGAGTGGTGTTCCCATTCACATTTGACTATTTCCTGTATTCATTCTTACGAGGCTTATTATTTTGCACATGACTTAACTATAAATTAACTACAGGTATGCAGTACTACAGTCAACATATGTGACGGTTTGTTACAGTATAAATGTACGGACCTCTGTAATATTGGGGACTACCCCACATCCTTCATAACATTTCATGCTTATGTACATACTATTATTCAGTGAACTTTCGAAGTTTGTGAGAGCAGTAATTACATCTGTCACTATTTGTCCACCCATCCTTTTAGGCTTTGTCCAGATTTTGTTGCTGTAATAGGTTGAGGGGTGGTGTCGGTATGTGATTGAGTTGACTATATACTGTTGATAATTCAGTGGGGAGTAGGGTTACCACTTGTTCCTCTTTGCGAGGGGAGGACCCACTTTGGACAGTTGTGTCCTGCGACGACACCTAAGACATGGCAAATGTCCTGTGAATTTAAGACAATAATATATTTCTTATTTTCTTTACTAGTTGCATGATACAGGTATTTTGTATCTGGTACACATAACTATTATTTGGGATAGCATAAGCTATTCAAATGCTATGGAATAAGCTTTTATCTTGGCATACAAGTGTAATTCTGTCCTTTGCACTGGCCGGGGGTATGTTTTATCCTGCAAATTCTCACATTTCTACAAGGGATGTCCCACCTTGGCCATCTGAACAGGTGGCAACCCTAGTGGGGTGATCTGCATGGTGGACAGCTGTTCCATCCTGCTTAGTTATGTTTTGCATGTCTGTGTAGAAATTGAACAGTACCGTGACTACACATACATGTTTTGTCCAGATGTGTGCAGTACTGGACACCGTGGCGTGTAAACAACTCTGAGGTTTCAACAGGTTACTTATCCCACGCGGGATGTACACACATTTTGCCGAAACATGAACGCGCGGGCATTTGGATTTACGTAACTGTGATGGGATGTTTACAAACGTGGGATACATATTTGCAATCCTGACACTGCCTAGGACGATACTTCCTACTACATATGGGGAATACTCGCTATGTGTAGGTGTACGGCTGCGCAAGGCTGGTAGCTGGATTTGGTGGACATTCGGACATGGGTGCGGGTTATGTGCTATACAGAGGTTGTTGCATATTGCATTTGCTTGCATGGGTTCTGATTTTGGATATCCCGGTTCCGCATATAGCATCCTATGTGTATGTGACAGTTACGTTCCTGTTCATGTGTATAGCACATTTTAATATACATATGTTTGTGTGTGTTTGGTATACAATTTGGACTGTCAGGTTTCTTTATGGTTGTTATATAGCCACAACTGCCCAGCTGTGTACTATCACTACCACTGTGGGACTGCTGGTGACCATTCCCATGGGGCTAGACGTGTGTATTGGTGGCGCGCTGACATGATGCGCTTCACTTCCACTGGGTATAACTTCTGACAGTGCAGTACATTACGGACACACGATTTTAAATATCATTTGTTCCATGGACAGAAACTCATATTGTGTTGCATGCATTTCTGTTTGGTTCTCCATTTTGTGTGGCTGGGAACTGTCTTGCATGCTTTGCATACGTTTCATTATCCACGGACACTGATAGGTGCGATTACTATTGCAGGCAGGCTATAATATTCAGCAGTTTAGGTTGCTCATCGCCAGCTGACATTGTCACGCCTCCAGGCGCAGCTTAGTAACGCCCCATGCACTCCTATGCACGTGGATGTGGTAGCGGTGCACCTTCATTAATATGTATATGGCGCTACAACACCATTTATACGCCGCACGGCCGATGCAGGCCTTACACCGGCCTTGCGCCGATCTTCATGAATCCGGGGGATTGAGTTTATTTTAAAGTCTAGCAGCACTCACATACGTTACATTACCATCGATATGTGTTTTGACAAAAAACACAAATTTGTTGCTTTACCCCACCTTTTGAGTGGCACTACTACTGTGTTGCTAGAGTAACAATTCAGTTAAACAAAGAAAATACTGAAAAAATACAAGAGAACCAAAAATCTGCTACTTCAGACAATAATACTTCAGTATCCCGGGGTAGTATACACTTTGTGAGATGAATGTTTTGTGACTCTTGCTGAGTAGAAAAGGCAATCTTTTTGAATCAGGTTGCTGTAGGTGAAATTCCTCAAGGTGTAGTCATTTCAAATATGTTTTGAAATAAGGGGTGAAGTGAAGGGATGATCCCTGCAGAGCTCTCAACAGGAAAATTCTTGATTCAAATTCCACTAAATAGAATTCATACTACTGACATTCAGTATCATGACATGGAATATTTTCCTGGTTATTCACTCTACGGTTAGGAAATGTAACTGATTCATCATAGGATCATAGGACACACAAGGCAAATGGGACACAAACCCAGTTATGTATTACCAAGAATCACTCTTATGCTGTACCTCATTTTTTCAAAAAGGGCAAAGCACTTGAGTCCCAGAGTACCTATTCAGTCATCCAGGATTGTTCTAGAGAAAGGTGGGTAACCACTGAGTAATAAACTTGTCTCGACAACATATTTTATGTGCTGATAGAGATTTAACTCCACAGTTCTGGCGTTAGTAGAGATAGTCGACTTGCAAACGTACAGAAGGCCAAGGACGATAGGATCTGAAAAAGTGTGGAATGCAAGACATAGCTCACTCCACAACCACATGTAAGAAACTGAATAAAAGGATAGCATTTCAAGATTTTCCTGGCAGCTCTTGGACTTTAAGCCAACAATTAGCTGCTTAATATCTCTGGAAAGGTACACCCCAAATGGGTGTTGTACTCAATAAGTAGTCTAATTAGGGTTGCATTCAGAGGGGAGATAACACTTTTTGAAATGGTAGATATGCCTTTAGATATCTGCAGGGCTAAATAGAAGGATTTTCTGACTACTGTTGCTACATGGTGGACAAAGGAGAGGGGAATTATCAACCCAAATTTCAAGATCCCTGAATGTGTTATAATTTTACATTGAAGAAGAGATATGCTTACTAAATGTGACATTAATATACTTATTTCATTTAGTTTTAGCCCGTTT
Source organism: Protopterus annectens (assembly GCF_019279795.1). Taxonomy (NCBI): domain Eukaryota; kingdom Metazoa; phylum Chordata; order Ceratodontiformes; family Protopteridae; genus Protopterus; species Protopterus annectens. Next base: position 1,568,457,015 of record NC_056729.1, read on the forward strand.
TCTGTTCAACACTTGTTTACAAGGGTTAGTTTCTGTTGTAATGAATGGGTATCAGAGAGACATTTGACATTAATGCCCAGATTGCAGTTGTTTGCAGACTTAGTTAACAAAAAGTCCTGATTTCTGTTCTGGAGATTGGAGGAGGAGGTGCTGAAAAGCAGGAGTTCCAGTGCTGAGCCTACTTTCGGAGAAGGAGCCTGCTATCTTAACTATGTGGGTTCTATTTTTTTAAATAGTTAACTATCCAGATCACCGGGTATGGATTAAGTCACATAGAATGTTTACCATGCCAGCATGGGTCAGAGTATCAAATGCTTCGGACAGGTTGAAATAAAATGTGTGAAGAGAATGACCACTGTCTAAAGCCTATGTGACCTTCTCGAAGTTAACTAAACTGAGTTTGTCAAAGCCAGGCTGAAGCAGCTATAGCCTGATAAGGATTTTGATATTATAGTTTATGAGGTTAGATAAGATGCGTATCGATGCTTTGATGCTTTGAAAATCAGACTAGTCAGGTAAATGAGTTGCCTGAGGTGTTGCTGCCCTTATGAAGGGGGGAACAGCATGGGGTTTCACAAGGGCATATCCACTGTAATTTATTAGACATCCAAGTAAATTATCTGGCGCAGTGGCATTATTGCTTTTGATTTTGTAAAGCACCTTTAATATGTGTTCCTTTGAGATATTAGGAGGTGTAAGTGATTTGGAACTTGTGGAATTAACAGAATTGTTTCAGGGGTAAAGTCTGCAGTAAATTTGACTGCTAGTACATTTACTATGTATACTGGGTCTGAGTGGGTAGTTCTAGTTTGGACACATTAAGAACATTGCTGAATGTTATTTCTTAGTTTCTTAATGTAAAAATTATCCTTGGCTTTAGATATTTTAAGTTCATGAGTTGCCTTAATATCCACGATAATAGCTTTCAGTGCCTTAATGATATTCTTGATGCAATTGTGATGCAGTCTTTAATATAAAGAATGTTGAATCTGTTGTATAATTTAAAATATTTTCAATCCAAAGACATGCATCTGGAGCGTTTCTCCCCGGGCCTCTGCTGAAAATAGGCTCTGTCCTAGTCAGACTTTCCCGGTCAACAAAATGATAAATAAATAAAACAAAATAAATAAAAGTCTTATCACAGAGTTAATTTAAGCTGGTAGACCACAAGGATGGTTTGTTCTTAAGCTTTCCATTATATTTGGCTCCAATGGGGTCTAGATCAGACATGCATCTGGAGTGTTTCTCCCCAGGCCTCCACTGAAAATAGGCTCTGTCCTAGTCAGACTTTCCCGGTCAACAAAATGATAAATAAATAAAACAAAATAAATAAAAGTCTTATCACAGAGTTAATTTAAGCTGGTAGACCACAAGGATGGTTTGTTCTTAAGCTTTCCATTATATTTGGCTCCAGTGGGGTCTAGATCTAGGCATTTATATATTCTGAAATAGAACTCCTTTGTACATAACTCACGACACTTCATCTCAAAGGAGAACAATAGACCACAAGCTGGGCAATTGAAAAATGTAGAAAACTGAAAGAGCCAAATCAGAATACAACTTGATACTGGGCCAGTAGTGATTTAATATCCTACAATAGCAGCAATGTGCCCTCAATCACAGGGTAATTACTAGCAATGTTCCAAGATGGCTGCCAAACACTGCCAGCCTAAGTTGTGCCTAATTAGCAGTATGCACTAAAATCAGCAAAAAATGTTGTCTAAGATGTCAAACAACAATTTAAGTAATTAAAACACACATTTCTGGAGTTTTAAGAGGCTGAATAATGAGTCAAATCCACTAAAAATAAGACATGACCAGGTCCATCTAGAGCTGAGATGCACAGCTCATAGTACTTCAGTCAAAATGAAGGAAATGGCCCATAAACTGAGCAACCCCCCCCCCACAAAAAAAAAAAGAAAATTGAAGCAGCCAATCAAATATAGCTTGCTAAAAGGCAGCAGTACTTTGTGAACTCCCAAAACAGCAACCTGTTGCTTAAGTGAGGAAGGCATATAGCATAAGGGTATAACATAGATGTGGAGAATTTACATTTCAGATATGAGAAAAAGTCTGTTTAAAATTTCTTATTATCATGTATTCTTTAGTTTCCATAATAAATCTCAACCTTTTAGATCAAGAAATCTGGCCTAAAATAATGATGAAGGAAGGCTCCAAAATAGGGATAGATCTTACTTACTGCTCTTATAAACTTAGAAAGTTACTAGAATAACAGGGTTTGTGTTAAATGCATTTTCTGAAAAATATGAAGTCTGAAACTCAAATGTGTGTCATTATTTAGTGACTTCAGTCACCTGGGATTTGCCAGAAAATCACAAATCTTATATGGAACAAACCAAAAATATGAGGCAAAAATCTGGATATTCTGTGAAAATAGTTGAGAAGTGCGGTTTGCATTGATTGTGCTCCATTTTAGAGACTGCAGCAAAAAGGATTTTTGTCCTGAACTCAGCTATGTCTACAGACTGTTAGACCACATTTTAAATGCTTTGACTGACATTTGTCTAGGCAGGAATAATCATTTTTCCAGCTTGTAAGTGGGAGACAGAAACCTTAATAAATATGTTCATAGATAGAATTCTAACCAAAAGTTTGCTTTCAGTAAGATGGCAGCTAGTCTTCTGTATAATGTGCTAGTGATATGCATAACAAGCAAGAGAAAAACATACATATGATCATTTTATTTTGTATGGCTTTGATATAATTTTCCATTTCGGGCAGAATAAATTGTACAAGTCTCGTTAATGAATTTAAATAATTGTAACAGATGTGAATATCATTTAAGGTGGTTGCTGTATTTAAGAAATAATATTTGATTGTATACATCACTGTAAGTATATTGTTGATTTTTTCATTCAGAGCTTTACTTTCTTGGTGCTCAAAAATGTGCAGATATATTTGTTTACTACAAGCAGATGTAATGTCATACTACTGCCACTAGAGAGCGCAACCTATACACAGAATATATCAGTGTCCCAGACACTGCCTCCATAGAGCCAAATTGTGAACATTTGTTCACTTGTTGTTTTATTTATTTTGCTCATGTATCAATATTTACCATTAGACTGTTAAATAAATAATATGTTGATGCATGCATATAACTGCTACATAAGTTGTTCTTAACTTCTATGCTCAAGAACGAGGGACAAATTCTAAGAGGAGTAAAGGTTCAAAATCAGTGGCAGCTTTTAAATAATACTGTAATTCAATTAGAAAGTTAGTAGAACAGCAAATATTGCATCAGCATTAATTTTCTGAAGAACAAGAAGCACAAAACACATTAGTGGCAATTTTGACTCACTGTAATCTTCAGGGATTTACCAGAAAATCAGAAATTTTAGAAGAGACAGGGCAAAAATAAGAGACAAAATCAGGGACAGTTGAGAGTTGTGTATAAATAACTGATGGATTGCACGGTTTGTATTTCTAATGCAATACATTGTATTAAATTCATGTTTTGTCATTATTTAGTGTGATTAATGATTATTTCTACTCTCAGCATATCATACTGATTTTGAAGATTAAGTTTAAAAGCACTGAGAGTCTTTTTTGTCCCCACTCCTGCATGTCAATGACAGTTTTTTTCCTGGACTGTCCATGTTTTGTCCCTGAAGTGTTATAAAGGTTTGTGGGTATCTTAAATTCTAAATGTGCAATAAATCAATGCTGCATATAACCTTATATTTCATTGCCACTTATGTACTGTATGTGTTCCTGCAAAATTAAATACAATACTAGCCATTTGTGCTATTCAGTAAATGATATGGCTGTATCATGGGGCCATATGCCATGCACTGGGTTTAAAAAGATGTGTGTGCTCTGTGTGGAAACATTATTGGATTCATGTAGAATACCAATAAGGTGCAATGACTACAGCTACAGTAGGACCCAGAGTACCAAGATACCATCAGAATACAGACTTGATCAGCCGTCAGTTAGCCCTTCTGAAAGTGAGTCTGTTAGCTTCACAGTTACATGGATAGATTACATCTTGAGTTTTATGTATCGCAATGGCAGGGTACGGGACAAATAAAAGGTAGTACCTTTACTCTGAACTTTAAATCTCTGTACTCAGTTATCTGAGGAGCAAAAATGAAGTACAGTGTTAATTTATGAAACTGTAGGGTCTGTGGTTAACATATCTAGATTAAGTAGCAGAGCTGAAAAAAATGTTTTCTGCAGTTTATATGTGGTACTTATAGAAGTAGCTGGTGCACGTCTGGACTATGCAGCACCACAAGTCCTGTGGTGCTGGACCACTGAGCAGCACATTATATTTCTACATCTTCTTCCTGCAGTCTATTTACTGGGTAAGTGGTATTTAAGAATGGCAGAACGTATGCAACATGTATATGAATGCAAACGTCTAAATACTCTATATTACTGGATTACAGCCAAAGCATAGCAGTGGTGCCACTACATCTTGTCGAGTTTCATCCAGTCAGAGCATCAGCGAAATGAAAAAAAAAAAAAAGCTGTTTTTGCACGGAAGTAAACCTACTGTACCACATGAGTGATGCTTTTCACTCACATCCTCTTATATGGAGTAAATCCACTGCCACACAACTGCTGAGAGAAACAAAAGCCAAAAAAACTTTGAATCATGGCCAATACACACATAGAAACTGTACTGGCAGTCATTTCTTATGCAAAACAGTGCTTGGGAGGCTTCAGTTTGGAAATATAGATGACGAGGAAAACACTTCATCTGCTTAACCAAATGATACCCACAGATGAGCAGCAACCAATGTCATATGTTTGTATTTCAAGACTAGGTCTTTAAGTCAGTGCTTTTCTTTTGTGATATTATTAGGTGATCGAAAGTCTAAGGTACATAAGATTATCCAGCATATCTAAAGTGATGCTTAAGCTATGCAGCATACATCTCAACTGTCCAAACTTTTCCAGAATATCCAGATTTTTGCCTCACATGTTTGGTCTGTTCCTCACAAAATTTGTGCTTTAGGGTAAATCGTTCAGGACCAAAGTCACTAAATAATGACAGACATTTGAGTTTCAGACGTATCCTTCAGAAAATGCATACTAATGCAAAATCTGTTATTTTAACAACTGTCTTAAGTTTATAGGTGCAATATTCAAACTCTGTCCCTATTTTTGGACCCCCCCCCCATTATCTCCTGCTTTGTTCAGATTTCTTGTGCTAAGTAATTGAGAGACATGCTGTGCAGTAACTTCTGAAAAAGTTCAAATCAGTATGATGAGTATATGATGATGTGAAATGATAAACAATATACAGTGCAGAAACCCTTTCACATCAGCTTTCAGAATTCTATAAATAATGCCTTCTGCTGGTCAGCTTTTGTATTCTTACATTAATCTTGTTGTACATAATACCATTGACCTTTGTTTCTGTCTTCAGTAATCTTTCAATTGAAGCAAAATAAAAGTTTATCCTCAACTCTCCCTTACATTTGTCTTTGCTGTCTTTTCACCCCTTCACCAGTATATGCCTTGTCTTTCTTGCACAGAGAGGAAACCCACTGCACTTCCATGCAGGATGCTTATCACTCACATCCTCTTGCATGTAGGGTCACACACTACAACAGATGGGAGTCAGGTATAAACTTTTCACTCAGTTGTTAATGCATTTTGTCCTAGGCTTTGACTTTAAAACTGGATATATATGTGGATTTTGACATCAGGATCTGGCCTTTCATTCCACAGAAACTACACTGCTGCTTTATCTTGCAGTTCTGTGATGAGCTCTTCCATACAGTATACCATCTTATCTGAGTTACAGATTCAGTGCCTTGAGTTTCCAGGAACGTTACCTCTTGAGATGTTATATGTGCCCTAACACTGAGGTGTGTATGTCAACATATATCCCTTTGTCTACAGAGTACCTGTTTGGTATTCCATTATACCTGAGTTGATATTGCTACTCTTTAATTTTCTGGATGACTGGAGATGGTCTGTAGTCTGAAATAGACTTGAGTATTGTTCTGTGCCCTGGCCTTTACCATCACTTTTCTTAAAGAAGTAAAACAGGGAGAGGATGGAGAAAGACCCCCCTGAAAATCCAGAGACCTTTTATATAATAAAGTTAATGGAAACAGATAATATCTACCCCCATGGAAATACTAATGTGTACAATTCAAGAAAAAGGCAGTGATGTGTGCAATGTTGTTTCAGAAAATACCTTTAAAGAACTGGGGCTACAAGTCTTGAAATGTAGAGAAGTCTGTATATTTCCAATGTATATAAGACATGCATCAATAAACACTAGATCAAAATGTAATGATATGTGAATGCAAAATAAGAAGTGTAAGACCATCTTCCAAATAGCAGCACTGCATCAGGAAAGCAATTAATCTAATATTTAGGATGTCTGGCTTCTCAGAAAATGAATAGTACAGAAATATACAGGAACAGATGCATGGCTACAAACCCTTCTCAAATACTGTGCAGAGCCATGGCAAAAGTATTTTGTTCACTCGATGACACTGACTTATTTATAGATTCTATAGCTTACTCAGGTGAGCCCAGGTGCTTAGTAATACCTGCTACAAGAGAAGTGTCATTAGTTCTTAGGCATAGGAACAGGAAGTAATTAAAGTGAAAAATGTAGGTGTCGTTAAGAAGCAGACAGTTCCCAGACAATGGGAGAACAATATGGTTATTATTATGAAGCAGGACAAGCATTGCATCTGAGCTGATTTGTTTATATGTTCAGAAAAATGTATTTAAAAGAAAGGATTTCCAATTGCTTGTGGTTAAAGAACTGGTCTCATCTATTGCAAATGACAAATTCTTTTCAGCATTATTCACAGACCAGAGATTCTGACATATAAAACCTACATGAAGAAGGCTCTAAACTATGTAGACATAATATACCATTAGGATCATGTAAAGTTCTGTTTGGTATATCATCAGTTTGAGAGATATTATAAAGATAACTAGTGCAGGGGGCGGTGCCTAGATGGCAAACAGATGAGCAGCATTTTTTAGAGCTCCACAAAACAGTACTACTACTAGAAAACAGGGAAAATTTATTTTCATTAACCAGAAATAGAAAAAAATATTAAGGAACTTAAGAACTACAACTCTACCAAATTTCATGAAATATTATTGAGTTTTTCCTGTCAAAATATTCTGGAGAACAACACAACTGTTTGGTAATGGCCAGTTTAAATACTTCTCATTCAGAAACCACTCTGAAGAAGGAGATACAACTGATGTTCATAGGTTCATAGATTAGTACTAAGCTAACTGCCCTTGCAAGCCATTTTAAGTCTAGCCAATTATCCCTTGTGAGACTCAAACTCTGCACCTTGAGTTTTTATGCCAACACCTTAACCATTAGGCCACCCTCCCAACCTATGAAATGACATAGGTAGAAGACTCAAAGAAGAGGAACATCAGACAGAATTCTTACTTCACCAGAATAACTGTCTACTAAAATAAAAAAAATAAAGTAGATAATTTAGAGAATAGGGAGAGAAGAACTAATATAAGAATATTTGGCCTTCCAGAAAAAACTGAGGGAGAAAACATCATCACCTTTTTGAATTCCTGGCTTCTTGAAGTGCTTGATTTAAAAGAGGGATTATCAAATGGAATAGAAAGGGCTCAGAGAGCCAATGGAAAATCTATACCCTCTTCACCTAATGCACCACCAAGATCAATTGTGGAAAAGTTCCTGTCCTTCATGGACAAAGAGCTCATTTTAAAACAGCCTGGAGAAAAAGTCCCATAACATATAAACAGAGTCAGATCAGATCTGACAATGATTACTCTGCAAAAGTGTTAGAAACAAGGAAGAAAACTTGGCCGTTAGTGAAACTTCTCAAACAAAATAAAATAAAAGCGCAGATGGTATATCCTGCTAGAATCAGAATTTTCTATTCAAATGACTTGAGAACCTTTAACAGCATTGAAGAAGCTTCTACCTTCATCAAGAATAATAATATCATCACAATTCCTGAAGAAATGGACTGGACTGTTTTCACCAACTTGAAAAGATCTCCAGAAAAAAATACTTGCCCCTGGATTTGCTAATCTTCCATGCAGGACTAGTCTAGTCCTGCACGGAAGCGGTAATTTAGGAGGAGGACAGCAGCACGCCACGCATATTAATGAAGGTGCGCTGCCTGAACCCCTACTCCTACACTGAGCATGTACGAGTGCAGGGGGTGTGTCTGAGAGCAGAACTCTCAGAATAAACACGCCCCTCAAAAGTAGAACAGCAGAAAGTATAAAGAAATGAGCGAGACCACTCATAGGTGGCCACATATCCTCACCAACAGTCCCCCATGTGTACAACAGCAACAGGAAACAAAAATAAAAATTCATTATTAAAACTCCAAGTACAGCTAACCATAGGTGCATGGGTGTGCTCATCACTTAGCTACTGTTAAAGCAGCTTAAAAGGCTGAAGAGGATAACAAGGAAGATATATGCAAATAAAGCAGCACAGCAATAGTGTAGTGGCCAGAGCATCCGCCTAACGAGCACACATTCCCAGTTCGAGTCCCCACTGCAGCACATACCATTTCCATGTGAAATCTGTATATGATCATTTATTTATATTTTATTGCTGTACAACCTATTAAATAACATTTAAATGTGAAATGGAGTACTGCATTAAATGCACATGTGAAGAGTCAGTACCATAATGAATAAGTCAGCAGTAAGCAGATGAGCAGTAGTAAGCATATATAAGCAGGAGTAAGCGTGTGCAAGTGCGTTTGCATGGGGTGAAGCACTGCCAACACAGATTAAGCAAAGGAGAAGCTAACTGAGTGTAAGACACTGTGACCGGAAGCCAGCAGTGCTTACCTCTGCGCAAACCCGCTTACAACCGCTTGAAAGTGCCTTAAACACATCATATCCAATGGCCGGTGTTCTGCCCAGCAACAAAACAAACAGCTTCTTCAAGGCCAGAACCCAGGACCATGCACACCATACACGAAACAATTTACCATTAAGCCATGCCAGATATGCAGAAATTGTATGTTGTCAGAAACATAACCCCAGCCCAGTCATGAAACAGAGAATGCATACCAACAGCTAGATGGGTGTGTGTGTGCAAATATATCATTATCTAAATGGATACAACATATCTATAGATGTAGTCACATATATATAAGTATCCAGAGATATATACATATCTATACAAATATATGAACAGATATACATGCAGATGCTGTCAACTACACATATATATGTCAACATCTATATGTCTGATGTAAAACAAATCACCGTCAGAAAAAAAACAAGTAGCTTTTATTACAACAAGCAGAGCTTTCGGTCAAACAACCTTCTTCAATGCTAACCAAGAAGGTTGTTTGAACGAAAGCTCTGCTTGTTGTAATAAAAGCAACTTGTTTTTCTGACGGTGATTTATTTTACATCAGAATATTGCTTTTCTTCACTTTATCTTGTATCAGCATGTAATAAGTTTAACATCTATATGTCCACATATACACATCAATTGACATATGTACGCTGATATATGTCTCTGCAGGTATATTCCAACATAGTTAGAAATATTTAAGCAAATATATATACCCACAGAGGTATATATGACCAGATATATGTAGATACCAATGGTAGATGAACAGAAACATAAATATATCCACATGCACAAACACATCTGCCCTGCAATACACTACCAAGCTCATAGTATTGTATGTCTGTCATTGAACTAGGGAATTAAATTAGCCCTCTGTTATGTGTCACATGTCGACATCACATACCCCTCTCCCCCACCAATTAGGCTGGCCAAGCAGTAGAGGCCCATCCAACCTAGGCCATCCCCAACCCATACATGCATAACCCACAGTTCTGCTTGCCCCCACCTGCAGCACACATGCAGCCACCATCCCTACCCTGGTTACCAGCCGGTAGCTAACACACCACCACACATTTCCCCCCACCCCCCTCGGGACCCATCCCATCTGATGTTTTGACCCAAGTGTCTCAGGCGTGGCACATGCCGCAGACCATGCACATAGCCAGGGGTACCTATGTAACCCAGGGTGTAGACGAAGGTCGAATACCCAATGTGTGGGTTGTCCCGCATGGGACGAATGTATTCCTGGTACTAAAAATAGATGTCACGTGTGACTCTGTGTATACTAATGGATTTAGTCGTAGGTATCGCAAAGCATACGTGGCACACAAGGTTGGCCGGTATGCATACAAAACACAGTATCCAGCAATACCAGTCAACATTACAGGATATGTAGCTAAATATTTAGAGGTATATGTGTTTGTATAAATACCCATAACTATATAGATATATACCTCCCCCTCGCTGTAGTACAAATGTATACATACATAGATAGACATATAAATACACACATATACATATATACATATGCAGACACCCAAGCATCCACATGTCTTCAGATATATATATACAGCAATATATGAACTCAAAGAAGAGCTAAACCCAAACATAAAACTACTGTTCAATCTCAGCCTTACTACAGGATATGTGCCCAAAGAGTGGCGTACAGCAACAGTGGTCCCTCTCCATAAAGGTGGTGCCTCAACGGATCCTGGAAACTATCGCCCCATAAGCCTGACTAGCTTGGTCTGCAAAGCTATGGAAAGGATCATCATGGACCTCATAAATAAAGATATTGGGGACCTACAAACACTGGATCCTACCCAGTTTGGCTTTGTTAAGGGCAGATCCTGCCTCTTAAACCTGGTTGATTTCTTTGAAACAGTCACCAAGGCCATTGACGAGGGGAAGGTGGTCCACACAGCCTACCTGGACCTCGCAAAAGCCTTCGATACAATACCCCACTCGGGCATTATAGATAAGCTCACCAGCTTAAATATAAACTCCTATGTCACTAGATGGATTGCAAACTGGCTCAAGGACAGAACCCACATGGTTAGAATTGCTGGAGCCATGTCAGACTCCAAACCAGTTACAAGTGGCGTCCCACAAGGCTCAGTCCTGGGATCTCTCTTGTTCAGTATATATTTCTCGGAGGTACAGGCCAACACGGAAGGACTGTGGCTGACCAAGTTCGCAGATGACTGCAAACTGGGTGCCATAATCGACTCTCCATCCGACACAAGCATCCTCCAAAAGGGCCTCATAGAAACAGACAACTGGTGCCAGAGCCATGGCCTCAAGCTAAATGCCAAAAAGTGTATAGTCATCCCCTTTGGCAAAAACAAAGTGCCCACAAATTACCACATAGGTGGAAATCCATTAAGTACAGAAGAAGTAATTAGGACCTGGGGACCCAAGTTGATAGCAATCTCTCATTTGACAACCACGTGGCCAAAGTGGTTAGAAAACATTTTATATAGCCCACCTAATCATGAAGGGATTCACATCTAGATCAGGGAGGTCATTGTGCCTCTTTACTCATCCCTCATCAGGCCCATAATTGAGTACAATGCCCCTTTGGGATGTACCTTACCAGACACCTGCAGCAACTGGAAAGACCCCAAAAGTACCTCACCAAGAGGATCAAAGGGCTCAAACAGATGCCATATGCTGCCTGGTTAAAGAAACTCCAGCTCTACTCAGTGGCATACCGTCTGTTCAGAGGAGATCTGTGCCTGACGATAAAGCCATGTCCAACCCGAATTAATGGACATGCTGCACCTCAGAAAATCAAATCCCATCGAGCTATGCGCTCGAGAGACTTGAACCTCAGCACTGAAATAAATAGGACATGCTGGAGGGACAGATTCATAACCCAGAGGCTCCCTTCACTCTGGAATAAAATCCCAGTCCAGGTTAGGCAGAGTCCTCATTGACTCTCTTCA